>NC_045436.1:123207649-123512040 GCF_002776525.5 Piliocolobus tephrosceles
ATGTAACAAACCTGCACGTTATGCACATGTACCCTAGAACTTAAAGTGTAATAAAAATAAAAATTAAAAAAAAAAAAAAAGCGGAACCAAAAAAAAAAAAAAAAGAAATGGTTTATAAATCATTGTTATCTATAAAAATGCATCATTTTAAAACAGATAATTAGAAATGATTTTTGAGTTCCATGGAAGAACTAATACAATTGAGAAGTTGTAGAAGGAGATTTGGTTAGGAGAAAAGGAAGTTTCCATGAGTTAAAAGTAAGGGTCACAAAAGTGTAACCTGTTTACTCAGGAGATGTATTCCATTCTTGGCAAATCTTGGTCGTGATTTCGTGTTCAATTCATTTACTTTAAACGGTTACATGGCTTTATTTGAGGACAATAAGGATAATAGTATGATCTCCTGAATCCCTCTCAGTCCTGTGTGTTCTCATATCTGTACAGCACCTGTTCTAGTCTAGTGACAAAGAATATTTTGTACACATACCCACCCAGTTTTCCTGATATGTAACTTCTTTCGTATTTTAGAAAGTGATATAATTAGTAATAGAATTAGTTTTCTAAAGACTATGCAGATGATATAAAAGCATAACTAAATATCCATTCCCAAAGTCAGTTAATAACCTTCATTTAAGCAAAGCACACAAAGCTATACAAATAATATAAACAACATACATAAACCACCAATAATTTAGTAGCACATGTTAATAAAGGAGAATGAAGATTTGACTCAAAATACTTTATTTAAAACCCAAAGGCTCGTCCTTTGTAAACGAAAATGGGACCTTGATCTGTTCTCCCATGGGAACATTAGTACAGACTAAATATATGTATAGTCAAAAACGTGGTTTTCTTTCATTTATCCTTTTTATTAACTTTGTCCAACATTTTTCTCTTTTAATAGTTTCTTTTAAATTGTATCTTCTATAAAGTGGGTGCATGTATTTCTGCTTCTCATATAAATAGTAAGACTCTATAATAAGATTTTTTAAAGCAATAAAATTAGTAGTCAATATGTATATTCAACTTATAACTGTATTAAGGTAACAGCTGATGTTAATAATGTAAATAAATTAATAACAACCAAACAAGGCAAACGTTTCTTTCTCCAAAGCAATTGAAATTCCAATACTTTATGAGGTAATAAGAAGGTTAAAAAATATAGAATAGACTAAATTATTAGAAAATGTAGAAAATATAAATCTAGAGTAAACCTATTATACATAGTTAAGTAAAATCCTTCAATATCTTCAAAAGAATTTGAGTTCAAATGTCTCAATCTCAGTTGAATTCAAAAGTATTGTGTAACCTCTAGCAGGTCATTGGGCTTCTACTTCAGCCCAAAAATATATGTAAAAGGAGGATAAGAGTTCCAGACTACATATATTTTGAGGTTGAAAGATTCTATAAAATAAGTTTGCATAAAAATATAAAACAATAACGTAGTATTAGCACTGTAATAGCCCATTATGTTAAATTTAGTCTAAAGAGCTAGTATTATACTAGGCTGTAAAGCTATATTAAAAATTGAAATTATGTCCGTTTACTTATTTTATGCACTGTAAGACACCATTATTTTAGATACCACTAGGAAAGAATAAAATGCCACCAGTTAAACTATGGCACAATTATTTTCTATCCTTTAAATTTATTTGTTGTTTTAATTAATTTGTTTTTGTTTTTTATTTATTCAGATAATTTTTATAATTAAATAGACATCAATTGTATCATATGCTTTACCTTTTGGTTATCATTATTTTAATTTGATTTCATTCTGCAAATGCAATAAATGTTTTTTAATGTCAAATCATACTTTTAATTTGTAAAGACATTTTAATTATGGAAAAATTTAAACACATATATATACAAAGGAATATATAATCAAAATATACATAATACAAAGGAAATTGTCTTGGGGAGTAAAGCCCTACATTTTGGGTTTTGGTTTTGCATTCAACTTTTATAATTATTAATTACTTTTACCCTCATTAATTTCTCTCCTCTTCCATTGAATTACTTAAAACAAATGTAAGCCATGATATAATGTAACTTATTTATAGTTCATTATGCATGTAAGGTTCAGTGTGTATCTCTCAAGTATATCTTTAAGATATTTAATATATAATCGTAGAACCATGATCATGTTTAAAATATGAATATGTATCAAATTTCTAGATGATGTGAAAAGATATTTTGAGTGGCAATCAAATTTAAAAATTCAGATAACATAGTATTGCATACAACTCAAATGAGGTGAAAATAATTGTTAAAATAACTGTCTTTATGCACATGGAGATAAAGGCATCTATATCATAAATGCTGCTTTCATGAAATGTATTTAGGTTACATACCTGTTCCAGAGATACTAAAGTAAGTTAATGTGTGTCATAAAATGAAAAATATGATTTAGGTACAGTAGTATAATCCTCTTCTCTTTCTCTTGTAATTTATTACATTCTGAGATTACGTCTATTTTTAGAATATGTGTAATACTATAACACTATGTAATGAATGAATAAACTGTGGACCCTTAAAAGATCCATACATTGGGTTAGTATTTTTTAAATAGCATACTTTCCAATCCTTGACATTCATTTAGTATAGTCTAGTAAAGTGATTCTTGCAAAAAACAACAACAACAACAACAACAACATTATTTTGTCATATCTTGAGGAAAATAACAATCATTAATCATAGTTTGCTGAGATGGTCATATAGTGAATAATGATTCTCAAATGATGAAACTAGTTAGGTGCCTTCTATGTTTAGTAATTATAAAATACAAAATTTTCAACCCTGTGCCTACAAATTATCTCAGAGCCTGCCATCAGGAACAATTAAAAGCAAACTCTCAGCAACGTTCTTTTGCAGATACTGTCCATCTGTCGACTCCGCATCCATTCCAACCTTCTCCTAGTGTGCATTTCTATACAACAGAGGCCAGATGCTAGAATATGTATGACTCAGTTTACAGGTATGTTTGAAGTTTCACCTACCAAATTCATCCGTAAAATATTTGGAAAGCAGAAATAGAACACTGCAAGGTAGAATCCTGCCTAACATCTGCTGCTTCTGCTGTTTCCTCTGGCAAGTGCAGGAGTGACAGCATTTGTCTCTATTGCCTCTCCCCTGTCTTGCCTAGTTTCTATTTCAGAAGTCTTAGTGCCCATTCCATAGTTTTAAGAGCATCAAGAGGCATGGTTTAACCTTAATTTTGCAGCTGCACGTTTGAGTAGAAAAGGCATACCTCTGGACTCAGAAATTTCCATTTTGAAACAAGGCTTCCTGGTAGTAACAGAGGAACATAAAGCCATGATGGCAACTTCCTGATTCTACAGCTTTCTGGTAGTTCTAGAGGCAGCCACAATCTTGGCAGCACAAAACTACAGTGGAAATTTGGATATCTTTCCTGGAAGATCAGTAAAGAACAGGTTTCTTCAGTCCATCCAAATATATATATATATATACATACACACACACACACACACACACACACGCACACAGATATTTTATAAATATATACACACATATATATGTATACATGTATGTACATTTTTTAAAATTTTGCTTTAAGTTCTGGGATACATGTGGTCAATGTGCATGTTTACTTCATAGGCATACATGTGCCATGGTGGTTTGCTCCACCAATCACCCTATTTTAAGCCCCACGTGCATTAGGTATTTGTCCTAATGCTCTCTCTCCCCTTTCCCACACAACCCCTGAGAGGCCCCAGTGTGTGATGTTCCCCTCCATGTTTCCATGTGTTCTCATTTTTCAGCTCCCACTTATGAGTGAGAATATGTGGTGTTTGGTTTTGTGGTTCTGTGTTAGTTTGCCGAGGATGATGGTTTCCAGCTTCATCCATGTCCCTGCAAAGGACATGAACTCATTCTCTTTTTTTATGGCTGCATAGTATTCCAGGGTGTATATGTGCCATATTTTATTTATCCAGTCTACCATTGATGGGCATTTGAGTTGATTCCAAGTCTTTGCTATTGCGAATACTGCTGCAATAAACATATATGTGCATGTATGTTTATATTAGAATGATTTATAACACTTCGGGTAAACCCAATAATGGGATTGCTGGGTGAAATGGTATTTCTGGTTCTAGATCCTTGAGGAATCGCCCCACTGTTTTCCACATGGTTGAACTAATTTACACTCCTACCAACAGTGTAAAAGCATTCCTATTTCTCTGCATCCTCTGTTGCATCTGTTGTTTCCAGACTTTTTAATGATCACCATTCTAACTAATGTGAGATTATATCTCATTGTAGTATTGGTTTGCATTTCTCTAATGACCAGTGATGAAGAGCTTTTTTTGCACATGTCTGTTGGCCGCAAAAATGTCTTCTTTTGAGAATTTTCTGTTCATATCCTTAGCCCACTTTTTAATGGGGCTGGTTTTTTCTTCTTGTAAATTTGTGTACGTTCTTTATAGAAAATAAGAGAGGACAGAAACAAATGGAAAAACATTCCATCCTCATGGATAAGAATAATCAATGTCATGAAAATGGCCATACTTCACAAAATAATTTAAAGATTCAATGCTATTCCCATCAAGCTTCCATTGACTTTCTTCACAGAACTAGAAAAAAAAAAAAAAAAAAAAAACTACTTTAAATTTCATATGGAAGGCTCCATATAGCCAAGACAATCCTAAGAAAAAGAACACAGCTGGAGGCATCAGGCTACTGGACTTCAAACTATACTGCAAGGCTACAGTAATCAAAATAGCATGGTACTGGTACCAAAACAGATATATAGATCAATGGAACAGAACAAGGGCCTCAGAAATAACACCACACATCTACAACCATCTAATCTTCTACACAGGGGACAATAATAAGCAATAAGGAAAGGATTTCCTATTTAATAAATGGTACTGAGAAAACTGGCTAGCAATGCAGAAAACAGAAACTGGCCCCCTTCCTTACACCTTATACAAAAGTTAACTCAAGATGGATTAAAGACTAAAACGTAAAACCTAAAGCATAAAAACCCTAGAAGAAAGTCTAGGCATCTAGAAAATACCATTTAGGACATAGGTATGGGCAAAGACTTCATGACTAAAACATCAAAAGCAATTGCAACAGAAGCCAAAATTGACAAGTGAGATCTAATTCAACTAAAGAGCTTCTGCTCAACAAGCAAAGCTATCATCAGTCTGAGCAGGCAACCAACAGAATAGGAGAAAATTTTTGCGATCTATCCATCTGACAAAGGTCTAACGTCCAACCATATTTTACAAACTATGTAACACTCTTACAATAAGTTACATTTTTCTTTTTTTTTTCTTACAACAATAAGATTGGCTTCTCTATAAATGTACCTGTTATTCTTGCATATGCTGTACAATAAATATGTCATATAATATTTAGATATTTCATTGTTTTTCTTTTTCTTTCTTTATTTTTATTTTTTTTTCTGTTGAAGTCTCTTTTATGTTTTTCTTTCTTTTTTTATTATCTTTTTTTTATCATACTTTAAGTTATAGGGTACATGTGCATAACATGCAGGTTTGTTACATATGTATACTTGTGCCATGTTGATGTGCTGCACCCATCAACTCGTCAGCAACCATCAATTCATCATTTATATCAGGTATAACTCCCAGTGAAATCCCTCCCCCCTCCCCCCTCCCCATGATAGGCCCCGGTGTGTGATGTTCCCCTTCCCGAGTCCAAGTGAGCTCATTGTTCAGTTCCCACCTATGAGTGAGAACATGCGGTGTTTGGTTTTCTGTTCTTGTGATAGTTTGCTAAGAATGATGGTTTCCAGCTGCATCCATGTCCCTACAAAGGACGCAAACTCATCCTTTTTTATGGCTGCATAGTATTCCATGGTGTATGTGTGCCACATGTTCTTAATCCAGTCTGTCACAGATGGACATTTGGGTTGATTCCAAGTCTTTGCTATTGTGAATAGTGCCGCAATAAACATACGTGTGCATGTTTTATAATCCTTTGGGTATGTACCCAGTAGTGGGATGGCTGGAGCCAAAATTGACAAATGGGATCTAATTAAACTAAAGAGCTTTTTCTTTATTTTTTTAAGAGATGCGGTTGTGCTAGAGCAGCACAGGCTGGTCTTGAATTCTAAGATCAAGCAACTCTCCTGCCTCATCTTTGTGTATATCTGGGACTACAGGTGTGCACCACATTGACCAGCAATTTGGAAATTTCTTATCTCTTAATCACACTTTATGGAATTCATGGGGTCACAAAGAATAACAGGGAAATCTTCTTAGTTTAGGATGTTTATCATCTAATTTCAATGTGGATAATTTTTAGATACAAATAAATCTATAACAGCCTAGCCAGAGTAGAATGTTTGAATTAGTGCTTTAGTCTTTGTCCCATTCTGCAGGGCAGTCTGAAAATATTCATGGTGTCCACTGACATGTTTTTCACTGTTCATTTTGGGGTAGCATTTCTTTGAGCATAGATATAATATTATTGAACACATAGTTATTGGAAAGGTTTTAAGAAACATACAAACATACTGCCTTGCTATAATATCTGCCACAGGAAAGAGGTGGCTTTGGTGGTGTTCATGGTTCTGGTCATGGTAGTGAATCTTGGAGTTGTTGCTGTTGATTTTTTTGCTACTTTTAGTGTTATTGTTTTTAATGGATATATACTAATTATAACGTATTTGTAAGGTACAGTGTGAATTTTGGATACGTGGATACACGTATACATGTATAATGATCAAATCAGAGTAATTAGCATATCCATCACCTCAAACATTTATTACCACTTTGTATTGGGAATATTCAAATATTAATTAGAGCAGGAGACTCCAAGTAAGACAAAGATTACTAAAAATAGCCTTTTATTGCAAATTTCCATCAATAATATCCACAGCATGATAAATATGTTTATATATTCAAAAAGGCACTAATATTAATCATCAAAAATATGAAGTATACTGTGGAGAGGAAAATTAATGAAATCATTATTAGTTCATTATAATGTGAAATATTTCAAGCAAGGTTTAATATTGTACAAAAATTGAACACCTGAACTGCAATATGGAACACCCAACCAATAACCAATCCTCTGCGTATCTGCATATCTCGCTAAGAACACTTAACTGGAGATCTACCCTCTTACCAATTTTCAAGTGTACAATGCTGTATTCTATTTATAGACACAAGGTAGTACAGCAACTCTCTAGAATGTACTCATCTTGCCTAACTATCTATTGAACAGTGACTCCCTATTTCCCCCTTACTCCCAGGCCTGGCCAACTAACATTCTACTGTCTAGAGGCTTCTGTAAATTTGATGATTTTAGGTACCTCTTATAAGTGGTATCATACAGTATTTGGTCTCTATGACTGGCTTATTTCACTTAACATTCTCAACCTTTATCTATAGTGTTGCATATGGCAGGATGTCCTCATTTTTATAGATGATTAAAATTATTTTTAGAGAACATACCATATTTTTAAATCTATTAATTCAAAGATAGACATTTCATTTGATTTCACATCTTGGTTATTGTGAAAAATGTTATAAAAATTATAATCATGTTCTGATGGAAAGGTATTAGAACAACTTCAAACACAGCAAAATGGAAAAAAAAAACATGAAAATATGTGTATTAAAAAACTGTAATGTTTTATTTTTATTTACAAAAAAAGTGTTGTTTATATGGAGTTTACACCTTAAACTGTATAATTTTACTTAAAATATTTTTCTGAAATGTGAAAATATAACATGACATATATTTTATATTAATTTAATTTGAATAATTCATAATTTTTGTACTGTGATTACAGTAATAATTGTTTTATGATATGCAGTTATGTCATTCTCTTGTTAGAATATCCTGACTAACATAGCGAAACCCCGTCTTTACTAAAAATACGAAAAGTGGCCTGGCACAGTGGCACATGCCTGTAATCTCAGCTACTCAGGAGACTGAGGCAGGAGAATTGTTTGAACTCTGGAGGCCGAGGTTGCAGGGAGCTGAGATCATGCCACTGCACTCCAGCCTAGGCAACAAAGGGAGACTCTATCTTAAAAAAATAAATAAATGAAATAAAATATGCAGCATAGAAATTATTCACATGAACAAGTGTGTTCACAGCATTTCCATGAAAACCCTATGTAACCAATGAAAAATAATACTGTATCAAAATATTAATAAAAATTTTAAACATATAACTTAAAATAATCATAATATTTTCAGCTTAACACATTTATTTCTAGCTTTCTATATTGCCATCCAATCTTAATCTATGTAACTGCTCAGTTGAAGGTATTTGAGCTCATTTGCACATGACTTTTTTGTTGTAATTATGTTTCCTTTAGTACTATATTCTTTTAAAATTAGTTACTAAATAATCTAAATAATCACAAAGTATAAAGGCTTACTACTGACATTGAAAGTGTACCACAGTATTCCTTTTCAGGTTTTTAAATTAATGGTTAAAAAAAAAAAGCCACGTGTATTTTCATAAGTGAAAGGTCTTGTTTCTGTCTTTCTTTTTCTTTTTGTTTTGGTTTTGGAGCAGTTATTCTTTTAACTTGCATTTCTGAGATTATAACTCCTCACTTAAAAAATAAGGTGACATATATGTTTATTTCTATGCATTTCGCATTGCTTTCTGTTCTTGTAATGTTTGTGAAAGTCACCAACAGTGTACGAATGTACCAATTTAAAGATAATATGCCATATATCTGGAGTTATCACTTTTCCCTAATTTAGTGGGCAATAAATGGGCATAATCTTTTTTTTTTCCTTCTTTTAAAGTAGGCCACTTTAACAAAATGCGTTTTAAACAAAATATCTACCATTATCTTAGCAAGAAAATGTTAACGCATTATGAGGTGTCAGCATTTGTATTTCAATAAGTGATAGAATGAATTTAACAAAGCAATATTTTTATTGCAAGGTTGAAAATGCTTACCTTGGAAATGTATATGTTTCTAACAAAAATGTCAGCACAATGAAAAACTAATGAAGTTTGCCAAAATTAAACATTGACCAGCTATGTCTGTGAACAAAAACCTAGATAATTTGAATGTATATTGAATAGATCAGCATATTGAGAAGGAAGATACACATGGAAATTGTTCCATTATTACTGTACAATATTTTTATTCTATAAAAAATGCAAGAAATTCAGTAAGTTAAATAGTTATAATGGGCAAGAAAGAGAGGTAAATGTTGAAATAATTCTTTATAAATGCTTATGAAAATAATTATCCCTCAAACATACTATTATATTTGATTCTATAAAAATCTATAAACATATTAAGAGGACAATAGAATTTTGAGCATTAAGCAGCATGAGGTTTATTAAGAATAGACATGCCACAGAAGCTTAATAGCTTCTTCTGATTCATTGCTAATTACAAAATTAGGGCATGCTGCGAATCGACTCTATCGTCAATATTTGTACTCTATTAAGCATTTTGGATTACTGTTTTTAAAGTACATTTTGCCATTGTAACTTTTTGTTTGTTTATTTGAGACAGAGTCTCGCTCTGTCGCCTACACTGGAGAACAGTGGCACGATCTTGGCTCACTACCACCTCCGCCTCCCAGGTCAAAGAGATTCTTTTGCCTCAGCCACCAGAGTAGCTGGGACTACGGCGTGCACCACCACGCCCAGCTAATTTTTCTATTTTTAGTGGAGACAGAGTTTCACCATATTGGCCAGGCTGATCTTGAACTACTGACCTTGTATCCACCAGCCTCTGTTTCCCAAAGTTCTGGGATTACAGGCATGAGTCACTGCACCTGGCCTACCATTGTAACTTCTAATACGTTATTGGTAAGATGCAGGTTTGAAGCTAGATATTGTCATTAACCTATTCTATTGCAAAGAGACTGAGATGAAGGCTATGTAACTGTGTGAAACTGGGCAGCAATTTAGTTAGTACAGAAATCAATAAACAATGTTAGTTATAGGATGTGCATATAATGTCCTTTATAAGATTTTTACCAGTTAGATTACTATATATCATAAGTATAGATTCATCCGAATAATTTTATTTCAATTAAAATGGTATGTTTAAGCTGGTCACAGTGGCTCATGCCTGTAATTCTAGCACTTTTTGAGACCAATTATGCAGAGCACTTGAGTCTACAAGCTCAAGACAAGTGTGGGCAACATGGCCAAACTCTATCTCTACAAAAAATACAAAAATTAGCCAAGCATGATGGCATGCACCTCTAATCCCCGCTACTCAGGAGGCTGAGGTGGGAGGATTGCTTGAGCCTAGGATATCAAGTGCAGTGAACTGAGATTACACCACTGCATTCCAACGCGGGAGAAAGAACAAGACGCTGTCTCAAAAGAAATACAATAATAATAATAATAATAATAATAATAATAATAATAATAACAACAACAACAAGAACAACAACATGTTTGAGGTTACAAAGATCATTAAAATTGATAAATGGAGTGTACTGATATCTCAGTAAGAAAATAGGAGTACATATGTACAGGAAGACCTACATACATCAACATCACAAATTATTGAGTAAGTAGGACATAATTTAAATTATTTTAACCTTATATTTTCAGACAAATTATTTAAAATTAGAAAAATTTTAGTATGACACTAGCAAAGGATAATATACTAATTTTACAAACAGGATGGGATTTTTGGACTTTGATAACAATGTTGATTTCAGGAAGTCTTTAGCCACAAGTAATGTAACTGGTACAAAATACAAAATCCAACACATTTTTTAGTAATATAATATCCATCCCTCAAGAGAGTAAATTGTGAATGCCTGGTATCTAATCAAATTTTACTACACATACAGAGAACTAGAAAAAAAATGCAACCCATAAATCAAAGGAAAAAAAAATTGATTAAATGGGCCGGACGCGGTGGCTCAAGCATGTAATCCCAGCACTTTGGGAGGCCAAGACGGGCAGATCACGAGGTCAGGAGATCGAGACCATCCTGGCTAAAATGGTGAAACCCGGTCTCTACTAAAAAAAAAAAAAACTACAAAAAGGGATCAATTCAACAGGAAGAGCTAACTATCCTAAATATATATGCACCCAATACAGGAGCACCCAGATTCATAAAGCAAGTCCTTAGAGACTTACAAAGAGACTTACACTCCCATACAATAATAATGGGAGACTTCAACACTCCACTGTCAACATTAGACAGATCAACGAGACAGAAAGTTAACAAGGATATCCAGGAATTGAACTCATCTCTGCACCAAGCAGACCTAATTGACATCTATAGAACTATCCACCCCAAATCAACAGAATACATTTTTCTCAGCACCACATCACACTTATTCCAAAATTGACCACATAATTGGAAGTAAAGCACTCCTCAGCAAATGTAAAAGAACAGAAATTATAACAAACTGTCTCTCAGACCACAGTGCAATCAAACTAGAACTCAGGACTAAGAAATTCAATCAAAACCACTCAACTACATGGAAACTGAACAACCTGCTCCTGAATGACTACTGGGTACATAACGAAATGAAGGCAGAAATAAAGATGTTCTTTGAAACCAATGAGAACAAAGATACAACATACCAGAATCTCTGGGACACATTTAAAGCAGTGTGTAGAGGGAAATTTATAGCACTAAATGCCCACAAGAGAAAGCAGGAAAGATCTAAAATTGACACTCTAACATCACAATTAAAAGAACTAGAGAGGCAAGAGCAAACACATTCAAAAGCTAGCAGAAGGCAAGAAATAACTAAGATCAGAGCAGAACTGAAGGAGATAGAGATACAAAAACCCTCCAAAAAATCAATGAATCCAGGAGTTGGTTTTTTGAAAAGATCAACAAAATTGACAGACCTCTAGCAAGACTAATAAAGAAGAAAAGAAAGAGGAATCAAATAGACACAATAAAAAAAGATAAAGGGGATATCACCACCGACCCCACAGAAATACAAACTACCATCAGATTTACTATAAACACCTCTACGCAAATCAACTAGAAAATCTAGAAGAAAGGGATAATTTCCTGGACACTTACACTCTTCCAAGACTAAACCAGGAAGAAGTTGAATTCCTGAATAGATCAATAGCAGGCTCTGAAATTGAGGCAATAATTAATAGCCTACCAACCAAAAAAAATCCAGGACCAGATGGATTCACAGCTGAATTCTACCAGAGCTACAAGGAGGAGCTGGTACCATTCCTTCTGAAACTATTCCAATGAATAGAAAAAGAAGGAATCCTCCCTAACTCATTTTATGAGGCCAACATCATCCTGATACCAAAGCCTGGCAGAGACACAACAAAAAAAGAGAATTTTAGACCAATATCCCTGATGAACATCGGTGCAAAAATCCTCAATAAAATACTGGCAAACCGGATTCAGCAGCACATCAAAAAGCTTATCCACCATGATCAAGTGGGCTTCATCCCTGGGATGCAAGGCTGGTTCAACATTCGCAAATCAATAAACGTAATCCAGCATATAAACAGAACCAAAGACAAGAACCACATGATTATCTCAATAGATGCAGAAAAGGCTTTTGACAAAATTCAACAGCCCTTCATGCTAAAAATGCTCAATAAATTCGGTATTGATGGAACGTACCTCAAAATGATAAGAGCTATTTATGACAAACCCACAGCTAATATCATACTGAATGGGCAAAAACTGGAAAAATTCCCTTTGAAAACTGGCACAAGACAGGGATGCCCTCTCTCACCACTCCTATTCAACATAGTGTTGGAAGTTCTGGCTAGGGCAGTCAGGCAAGAGAAAGAAATCAAGGGTACTCAGTTAGGAAAAGAAGAAGTCAAATTGTCCCTGTTTGCAGGTGACATGATTGTATATTTACAAAACCCATTGTCTCAGCCCCAAATCTCCTTAAGGTGATAAGCAACTTCAGCAAAGTCTCAGGATACAAAATTAATGTGCAAAAATCACAAGCATTCTTATACACCAGTAACAGACAAACAGAGAGCCAAATCATGAATGAACTTCCATTCACAATTGCTTCAAAGAGAATAAGATATCTAGGAATCCAACTTACAAGGGATGTAAAGGACCTCTTCAAGGAGAACTACAAACCACTGCTCAGTGAAATAAAAGAAGACACAAACAAATGGAAGAACATACCATGCTCTTGGATAGGAAGAATCAATATCGTGTAAATGGCCATACTGCCCAAGGTTATTTATAGATTCAGTGTCATCCCCATCAAGCTACCATTGAGCTTCTTCACAGAATTGGAAAAAACTGCTTTAAAGTTCATATGGAACAAAAAAAGAGCCCACATTGCCAAGACAATCCTAAGTCAAAAGGACAAAGCTGGAGGCATCACGCTACCTGACTTCAAACTATACTACAAGGCTACAGTAACCAAAACAACATGGTACTGGTACCAAATCAGAGATATAGACCAATGGAACAGAACAGAGTCCTCAGAAATAATATGACACATCTACAGCCATCTGATCTTTGACAAACCTGAGAGAAACAAGAAATGGGGAAAGGATTCCCTATTTAATAAATGGTGCTGGGAAAATTGGCTAGCCATAAGTAGAAAGCTGAAACTGGATCCTTTCCTTACTCCTTATACGAAGATTAATTCAAGATGGATTAGAGACTTAAATGTCAGACCTAATACCATAAAAACCCTAGAAGAAAACCTAGTTAATACCATTCAGGATATAGGCATGGGCAAGGACTTCATGTCTAAAACACCAAAAGCAACGGCAGCAAAAGCCAAAATCGACAAATGGGATCTAATTAAACTAAAGAGCTTCTGCACAGCAAAAGAAACTACCATCAGAGTGAACAGGCAACCTACAGAATGAGAGAAAATTTTTGCAATCTACTCATCTGACAAAGGGCTAATTTCCAGATTCTACAAAGAACTCAAACAAATATACAAAAAAAAAAAAAAACAAAAAAACAAACAACCCCATCAAAAAGTGGGCAAAGGATATGAACAGACATTTCTCAAAAGAAGACATTCATACAGCCAACAGACACATGAAAAAATGCTCATCATCACTGGCCATCAGAGAAATGCAAATCAAAACCACAATGAGATACCATCTCACACCGGTTAGAATGGAAACCATTAAAAAGTCAGGAAACAACAGGTGTTGGAGAGGATGTGGAGAAATAGGAACACTTTTACACTGTTGGTGGGATTGTAAACTAGTTCAACCATTATGGAAAACAGTATGGCAATTCCTCAAGGATCTAGAACTAGATGTACCATATGACCCAGCCATCCCACTACTGGGTATATACCCAAAGGATTATAAATCATGCTGCTATAAAGACACATGCACACGTATGTTTATTGCAGCACTATTCACAATAGCAAAGACTTGGAATCAACCCAAATGTCCATCTGTGACAGGCTGGATTAAGAAAATGTGGCACATACACACCATGGAATATTATGCAGCCATAAAAAAGGATGAGTTTGCGTCCTTTGTAGGGACATGGATGCGGCTGGAAACCATCATTCTTAGCAAACTATCACAAGAAGAGAAAACCAAACACCGCATGTTCTCACTCATAGATGGGAACTGAACAATGTGATCACTTGGACTAGGGAAGGGGAACATCACACACTGGGGCCTATCATGGGGAGGGGGGAGGGTGGAGGGATTGCATTGGGGAGTTATACCTGATATAAATGATTAATTGATGGGTGCTGACGAGTTGATGGGTGCAGCACACCAACATGGCACATGTATACATATGTAACAATCCTGCACTCTATGCACATGTACCCTAGAACTTAAAGTATAATAAAAAAATAATAATAAGAAATAAAAAAAAAACAGAAAAAAAAAACAAAACAACAACAACAACAACAAAAACTAGCCGGGCAAGGTGGCGGCGCCTATAGTCCCAGCTACCCGGGAGGCTGAGGCAGGAGAATGGCGTGAACCCGGGAGGCGGTGAGCTGAAATCTGGCCACAGCACTCCACTCCAGCCTGGGTGACAGAGCGAGACTCCGTCTCAAAAAAATAAAAATAAAAAAAATTGATTATAAAAAAACAGGGAAGTATACAGGTGGCAGACTATCAACATAGACTTTAAAGGGGGCTCTTCTATACATTATAAAAGTATAAGAAATGCATACAATATAAAGAAATGTATGAATATTGAAAAGACGAAATTGGGAGATGCATTTTGAAAAGATAAATAGAACTCCTACAGATAAATAATAAAATACAGGATTTGACATTTTCATTTGATGGAATTGACAGCTGATTAGCCATTGGAGAGGAAAGGATCACAAAACTTGAAGATATAACAATAGAGACTATCTAATATGAAAGATATAGAAAAAAGAATAAAATCAATGAAAAGAGCTTCATCGGCCTTAGGATATAAATTCTAGCATATATGCAATCAGAATCAAAGAGAGAGAAAAGAGAAGGGGATGAAAAATTTTAAATTTGAACAGTCTTATTCATAATTGAAAAGACCATCAATGAAAGTACTTAGAATGTCATAATTAAGAAAGTCCGAGGAAGAGAATGTCTCCAAACTAAGAAGAAATGTCCAGAGCTTGAAAGAAAACAAGGCATGCATAGATCACAGAGATAAAAAAAAAAATGTGGACAGCGTTTTGAGAATGGAGGTAGCACTGCCAAACTGTAAAATGAGATCAAGTAAGATAAGGTCTAGAAAGTGATCATTTGAGTTTTTAAGTAGTTGCCGTTGATAACTTTGTCAAGGAAAGTTTTATTACACTGGTCATTTCTAAGCAGATTGCAGATTTTGAAGAGTAGATGTTAATAATAGCACATAGGAAGGATTTGTGGCTTGCCTATTGGAATGCTGGAGACAAAGCTGTGGAAGATAGAGGAAGACACTTGTTTATGGCAAGGTGTCTTTTGGAACTAAGATAAGATGACTGGTGTTGAGATGGTGTCTTTTGTAAAAGGAATATTTTCCAACTACATACAGGAAATGAATAAATACTGAGAGGAAAATAGGATTTAAGTCTAAATCTTACTTATGTAATTGAATAACTTTCTTCTTTATAAGTGTTTCATATTACACTTAATCACAATAAGATACAAGTTGTCATATTGAACTTCATAATCTGAAAATCTGTCTCATAATATCTGTCTTCTTAGACTAGCATTATCATTTGAAATACGTTTTGATATTATAACCAAGTAGCGTCACCTTTAGGGTGGCATCAAGCCTCTGTGTATGTCTTGCTTGAGATTGTAGTTTACAATTATATATACATATATATGTGTGTGTGTGTGTGTGTGAGCGTGCGTGCACATGTGTGTGTATGTATATATAATAATTTATATGTATATATTTCTCTTCTTTCTTGTTAATGAGCATAATTTAAGCACAGGTAAACTTCTAGGAAATGTTGGGAAAAAACTAAATATAGATGAAGAAAATGTCATGATTCATCTTTTTCTGGCATGCAGTTTTAACTTGTCACCAGGAACACTGACATCGATAGTTGTTTCATGTGTCTGCTAAAGAAATGATCTGAATACCGATTGTGGATTTTGACTGCAGATGTTAGAAGCAAACCATTTCTAACAGATGTATAATCTGATTAAATATGCAATGCAATGATATTGTCAAAACCTATTAATCACTCTTTCAGGACACATTAGTGTAGGCTTTACTGACAGCTGTGAGGATTGGAATATCTCTACAGTTGCAGGTACTGTTGCTCATCCACACCTCCCAATAGATGTTAAAAAGAAAAATAACCACAATAGGCAAGTTTACAGAGTACTTTAAATGTTGCATGGTAATTTTTTTTCACCATTGGGGGAAGAGATGTATTTTTATTCCAGTAATGTTTACCCTACCTGCATTTGTTTCCTTCTTACCCCCAAATTACAGGGATTTTGTGTCATGCTGGGACTAATTCGAAAATGCAGATACAGAGCTAAACCTCCAGCATACATATATTAGGAAACAGTCCCATGACTGATGATTATACAATATGCGTTCACAGATAAATAGTAGCAAAGCCTTGTTCCCCACTGAGAATGCTAACAAGTATTGATTTCTCTCGCCCATTGATACACACAGGTGTTGCAATTTATTTTGGAAAGGGTAGCACTGTAACTTTATGATCATCAGCCTGGAGATTTTATTTCTGTCCTTGGTTTGCCCTTACTGTTTGATATTCCTGACAGTATTAATGATCTTTAGTAAAACTAAACTAAGGCAAATGTTTACCTGTATGTGATCCAAATATTCTCACATTGAATCATTCTAAATGCCAGAATTTTTACAACATAGTCTTATGCACTAGATAAACTAATTATAATCAAAATTCTCCCTCTTTCCAACCCTCTCATACTCATTTAAGTAATAGAATGTGTTAGAAATGACCACAGTTTTCAAAGATTGGGCTACTAAGGGTTATGGAATGGAATTTTGCAGTGAGACTTCGAACTAACTAGAAAAATTAAGGGAAGAAGGACAAAAACATACTTAACTTCTCAAAACACTCATTAAAGATTGAATAGACCATTATTACTTTAAGAAAATAGATACAACAGTAGTAGCATTCATCCCTTTCAAGTCTCTTTAAGTACATGAAGCTCTTTTTATTTGCAGTTTTCTCTTCCCTTAAGATGTATGTTACTGGTCATACATATTGTTTTGTAAATTTCCCTATTCCATGACTTGTTTATTTTGGGTCCTATCAAAAGTATTTTTCTTATGGGAAGTCTACAGCATTCAGTTAGGCCTAAAAATGACTTCCTTAGCTGTTGAATATGCACGATGGCAAACACACCCTGCTGACCAATACTCAGTATCTTTATTTTGTTCCTGCCAAACTGCTGATAGTAGAAGAGGAGACTTCCACTTCACATTATTGCATATTGTTATAGCAGAAATAGAGATCATTTACAAATTTACTCTTAGAAATGAAAGTTTCCTTATGACTATGACTTATAAATCCAATAATCTATCTTACTGAAAAAATACAGTGAAAACATAAACTAAATTTTATGTGGTCAACTTGAGAACATAGAAATAGTTGCTACTTTGAAGATTTTGAGGTTGAAACAAATTTATTAATCATCTTCTATTTCTGAGTCAAAGTAATCAAAGTGAGAAATCTTAATTTCTAAATAGGAATGTCAAGAGTAGTTCTGTTTCCAACAACATTTCCATAATATTTTCTAATTTGTAAAATTAAGCCAATACAAATGTTTCAGTCTTCAATTGCATGTATTAATCCAGGCATACTTACAAATCCTTGGATTATTACATGATTGTTTTAACATGTTTATACAACTAATATTGTAAATAACTCCATAGTCATTAGGTACCAAAAAGTTTACCTTTTTTTTTTTTTAAACTGACTTTTCTTACTGTTTACTTTGTTTCAAATCCTGACATCAGGAAAAGAATTAAATACCACAGAATCTGCTTATATAGAATGTTTAGAAGTTATCTGAAAAATAATTTATGTAAATATGGAAGATGCCATGAAATTAAGGATGGTGCTTGTTACAAAGTAACAAGTGATATCATCAAGTAATATCTCTCTGGGAAATTTGGTAGCTTTCTTCTGGGTTATACCCACCACCAATATTAGGATTTTCTTTTCTTCTGAAAATTGAAGAAGGAATAACCTAAATAATAAGTATTAAAATAATATTACATGAGGGAAAATAAACAAAATTTGGATTTTGAAAATTTGAATATCCTTTTTAAATGTCTGAATATGGTTCAAGATGAATATCTAAAATTATAATACACAAGTGTATAAATCACCTGAATTCAGTAGTTATAGACACATATGCTGAAATAGTATTATATAATTCGATATAAGTAAAACTCAAGCCTACTATCACCATTGGTTTTAATGTAGTGTTAAAAGATATGTTTAAATAATAAGTAGCAAGATCAGGGCTGCCTCGGGGCAAACTCACTAAAACAAGTAAAAAAAGCTTTTTCAGATATTGCAAGTCAGAAAAGTATGATGGACTATTCATGTCAAATTCAATTAAATTATTACTTTTATCAAAGCAAAGTATTCACAGGTTTTTAAATCTCACATACTTCTTTAAGGCTTAAAGAAAAACATTTTCTATCCTGGGCAACATAGCAAGATTCTGTCTCCAAAAAATGTTAAAAAATGTAGCCAGGCGTGGTGCTGCAACTGTGGTCCCAACTGCTAGGAGGCTGAGGAAGAAAGAACACTTGAACACAGGGGTTCAGGGCTGCAGTGTTACGATCTCACACTCTACTCCAGTCTGGGCTAGCATTTCCTTTGTTTCTCTTGACTTACTAATGGCTACCAAAATTATTATCAATGTCTTCCAAACTGACAAAATTATGCTCACTCTTGCACTGTCTTTAATCTCATCAGCTCTTTGATCAGTTCCTTTAATATGTTTGTAGCTAACTTTCTGAAAGCACTAACTTTACCCCTCTAAATTTATATGGCTACTTGCTCTGCTTTCATCCTGGGAGTTCCCCTACCACCATCCTATGGATTCCCTTCACTATTTTCCATGTTTCCTGGATTCCATGTCTTCCACGTTTTTTTTTTTTTTTTTTTTTCATTTTCACTTAATGAATCATATTTTCTAGTATGCTTTGAAAGGGGGTATATATAAGGACATACCATATGCTACAAATATACTTATGTGAGTATACCTAATAAACTCGTTATATAGTTTTTTATAATATATAAATATTTATTTTACTCTTGCTTATACTTAAAAGTATGGTTTCATATACATTCATAGTTGCTAGTCACCTATCCCTAAAATGTTGAAAAAACTTAATTTATATTCTATATTAATTTTTAGAAGTCCAAAGCTACTCAAATTCTTACTTTTTCTAGAAGCATTTTCTTAGAAGAAAACAGAGAAAAGCTTCATGACAATAAAGATGGTAATAGTTTATTTATTTGACACCAAGGGCACAGGCAAACAAGAAAAAAATAGATGCCTTAGTTCATTCGGTGCTGCTGTAACATAATACCTGATATTGGGTAACTTATAAGAAACAGAAATTTATTGATTCATGATTCTAAATCTTACTGCTGCTCACTCTTTGGGTGTGTGCCACCTTTAAGAGCTGTTAACACTCACCAGGGAGGTCTGCAGCTTCATTCTTGAGGTAAGTGAGACCACGAATCCACTGGAAGGAACAAACTCCAGACACTGTCCCGTGGTAGAAGGACAAAGAAAGGACAAGAAAGAGCAAGATATCAAACTTGAAGACTTAAACTGTTTTATAACTGAAATTAATCCATATTTGAGGGTGAAGCCCTTATTACCTAAACACCTCTCATTAGGCCTAACCTTTCAACCCTGTTGCATTGGGGATTAAGTTACCAACAGATGCTCTTGGGGGAATATATTCAAACCATAACAATTGGACTTCAGCAAAATTTATAAATTTTAGATACAAAGAACACTATCAAGAAAGTGAGATGCAACCCACGGAATGGAAGAAGATATTTCCAAATCACATATCTGGTAAGGGATTAGTGGCCAGAATATGTAAAGAACATTGACATCTCAACAAAAAAATACAACTCAATGAATAATTGGGCAAATAATTTGAATAGACATGCCCTCCACAGAAGATACACTAAAGGCAAGTGGACATATGAGAATATGCTCAAAATCACTTATTGGGAAATGCAAATCAAACTCATAAGGAGACACCACTTTATAGCCACTAGGAAGGCTCTTATAATGAAAATAGAAAATAACAATTATTGGTCAGGAGGCAGAGAAATTGAAACACTTGTGCATTAATGGTTGAAAAGTAAAATAGTGCAGTCACTCTAGAAAATGTGATCGTGGTTTCTCAAAAAAATTAAATGTTATTACCATGTGACCAACCAATTCCATTCTTACTCATACACTCTGAAGAATTCAAAGCAGAAACTTGAACAGGTATCTAAATACCAACGTGTATAACAACATTATTCATAAGAGTAAAAATGTGGAAGTAACCCAAATGTCCATCAACAGATGAATGGATAAACCAAAGAAAACAAATATATATATATAGAGAGAGTACATTTTGTTTATCCTTTCATCTATATATCCATTTATCCATATATATATATAAGTGCTATTCACTCTTAAATGAAACGAAATGAAATGAAATTCTGATACAAGCTACAACATGGATAAACCTTGAGAACATAATATTAAGTTAAATTGATATATTATTAAGTTAAAAAGATAAAAAGTTAAAATAATATAATTATTTTATATTATATATTATATATGTATCTATAATATTAAGTAAAAATGATAAAAATTGGGGATTTTTTTCCCAATAAGTGGAATTGTATAATTCTACTTTTATAATATACCTAAAGTAAAATTTATAAAGGCAGAAAGTAGAATAGTCTGTACTATGTGCTGGGAAAACAGAAAAGTTTTTGCCACTGAATTGTATTTTAAAAATAGTTAAAATGGTAAATTTTATATTTCATATATTTTATCACAATATAAAAGCAAATAACATCACTATAAATACCTCAACTTAAAAAATAAAAAACATTACATGAGCAATGTTTTCCCAATTTTTGAAAGTACAAGACAAATTAAAGGCAGTAAGTCACATATTTACAAAAAGATGTGGTGGAGTTAACATGAATATCTAGAAGTTTTACAAATGTGATTCAAATTATCATAGGGTATTTGTTTACAGTTTTTCATTATTTTTGCAAAGTGACACATTTTTTTTTCCTGATTTCACAGTCATACTATTTTTAAAAAGCAATAATTATACCAGTTACGCAGATCTTGAGGTTCTTTGAATAAAAACTGAAGCAACAGTAGAGGGGAAGTCTTCTTGAAATCATTATTTAAAAGAATCAGAGAAGGCATCAGCTGTGGGTGTCTAAGGAGCCAAGCAAGTAGAAAAGAATGAAGCAGATATTCTGTGCAGGAAAGGATAAACTCAGCATGTTTTAGGTGTTCAAACACTATACATTCCAAATAACTGATTGTTGACTGGCTCCTTGGAGATAACCTTTAAGACCTTGGAATATCAAATAAAAGTATTTTGTACACCCGGGGCCTTAGGCCGCACCAGACTATTTAAGCTAAATATGAGATTCATGATGAGGACCTTGAACCAGGCTGTATCAGCTTCATGTATCTATATCTGGAGGGGCTGAAGATTGCATAACTAAGGTCAACCACAGGGGTGCTCCATGCCTGTGTGACTGACCCTCAACAGAACTACAGGATATCAAGTCTCTGCTGAGCTTCCCTGGTTGGCAATACTTCATACATATTATCACATGTTATTGCTTGGAGAATTACGTGCTGTCCATGCAACTCCACTGAGAGGGAAAAACTAGAAGCTTGTGTCTTGTTTCTCCTGGATTCTGCTCTCTGTACCTCGTTCCTTTGCTGATTGGAGTTTGTGCTCTTCTGCTCTAATAAGCCATAATCATGAGTATAGCAGTTTTGCTGAATTCTATGAGTTGTCTTAGAAAATTATTGAAACTGAGGGTGGTACTGGGGAGCAGCAACACAAAGTCTGAGAAAAGCATCTTTGAAAGGAATCATACAAAATGGAGAATGATTTGTTAAAAACAATGGGAACGCATCCAGAGACAATGAGGCAAAGTGCATAAATTCACAACCAATGCGATGATGATGCATTCTGAAGCATCTTCTAAAGATAGTAGTCACAGTATGCCAGATTCCTATTGTATTGGTGAGGATGAACTGGGATAATTAGTTTTAATATTTAAAAAATTTGGATTTATTCTGATCATGAATATGAGGTCTCAGTTCCCTGTTGTGTACAGCTTAATGGGTAAATAAGGAGCTTATCTCAGGTTGCCTGGGCTCTGATTCAAGCTTCTCAAATTACTGGCTGGGTGTCCTTTGACAAATTAAACTTGCTCTCTCAGTATGTCAGCTTCCCATATGTACAGTGGTGATGCAGATGATGCCAACTTCATAATTTATGGGTGTTATTGAAGTTAATACATGTAAAATGCTTAACCAGTACCTAATAAGGTCTCAGTAAATGATTGTTATAATCATTCAAGAAGGCATTAAACAAATGCGTAGAATTGCAATAAAATAAGTTACTGTTTTAGTATAAACAGTGTTTTATAAGATTTAGTATAAATCTTATAAAGAAATATTCTCTCAAGGTAATTTAACATTTAAAATTAATATTTCTCTAACTAAATATAAAATTTAGTCATTTTACTTTGCATCTGTGAAGAATTACTGTTAATGATTTGAAAAGCATTTCTTTAGAATTAATGGTAAACACTATTGCAGAATTTCTTGAGCCCTTTATTCATTAGTATAAATCACTGAGAATTTCATTCCTATTTATAAAATACTTTCTTGAATGGTCTATTTATGACATAAAAAGATAAATCTGCATTTGTAAAGTGCTGGATGATTTTCTTCTATCCTACATATGTAGTGACATAGAGCATTATCATTCGTGATCTCTACACTCTGTCTTAAGAAAGAAAAAAAGTAAAACGATCTGTACCACTTTTGAGATTGCACTATTCGAATGTAACCAAAGAAGGGAAAAGCCAGAGAAGAATGCTTGTGTCATCGCTCAGAGGGCCCACCCACAACTGAGAACACCATTCTTTGTGAAGCTGATGTATTTGATGGATTACAACAATGGCACACTGCTTCAGACCCAAAGAAAGAGTAGTGCATTCTCTGTTAAATGTGGGTTCAGTATGTGTAGGTACTATATCAGAATACTTCTGATACTACCTGGTGTGGGAGGGTTTCTCCACATCGGTGACCAATTTGCCAACTCTGCAGACACCACGTAGAAATCTAACAATTAAATTCAGTTCCGACACTAACTACCTGGAGGTAGTACTAGACTACCCTGATGAAGGGCTCATTGACAAGCCTTCTGTATTTCCTAGTGACTGGCTATAAATCAGAGATTCTGACTAACCCCTCTTCATGTTTAATGATTTGGCAACTCACACAACTCAGGAAAAACAATTTAGGTACTATTACCACTTTATTTTAAAGGATACAACAAAAATATGCAAATAAACAACAGATGAAAAGGTACATAGAGCGTGTTCCAAAAAGATCCTGAGCACAAGAGTTTTGAGGATAGGGTTCACCGACCCAGAAGCTCCTCAAACTTCATTGTGTAGAGTTTTTATCAAGGCTCCATTGCGTAGGCATTATTGATTAAATCACTGGCCACTGGTGATTGAATCAATGTCTAGCCACTCTCCCCTCCGCAGTGGACTAGGGCTGGAGCCACAAGTTCCAAACCCCTAGTCATGTATTGATCTCTCTGGTGAAAATGCTCCTTTCTAAAGCTACAGAGGGACCCTGAGCCACTAGTCATCTTAATAGTATACAAAAGATACTCTCATTACTCTGGAAATTCCAAGAGCCTTAGAAACTGTTATGTCAGGACCTGGAAACTGAGATCAAATATTATAGCAAAAGATACTTATCTCATCCCTATCACTCAGGATATTAGAAGGGCTTAGGAGCTTTCTGCTGGGAAATGGGCTCAAAAGCCAAATTACAAATGTATTATTACATAATATATTGTATTACAATATTATTATATCACAGTATAAGCAGAAGATCCTGATAGTGAGAATACTTCATTTTATACCTAGAAGAAAGCGAGTAAGTCTTGCTTTGGTATCATGGATTTTATGGCCTTCTTTTTCAGTAAATGGCATTTGGCCATGGCTCATATCAACAATCTGGAAACTGTCCTAGTCAATGTCCTCTTTCTCATCATTCACTGTTTCAATAAAACCACAAATTCCACTTAATTGTATCACTTACATAATTTGCAAATGTCCATAATTCTCTCACTTGCATCGACATTAATAGGACATGTGCCGCCTCTGCTCTTTCTTCTAGGAAATAACAATCTCTCAATATTCACTTTTGATACTTTCATACAAAGAAATATCCAACAGTTCTTAAATAAGGCTGTAATTATACGTCTTTCCTTTTTAAAACCCTTTGATGAATGTCCATCATTTCTTGGTTGAAATCTAAAACTCTTAAAAAATCACAAAGCCTCAGTAATTCACTTTAATATAACTTTCCAACCTTACTTTCTAACATTATTTTTCTGTATTATCATGCTTTGGCCCCATTGACCTTTAAACCTGAAGTATCCCAACTTTTATTTCTCATAGGTCCCTTACATTCTATTATTCCCTCTGCTTAAAATTCTGCTCACACAACCCTTGTGGTGTCTAATTCCTGCCCATGACTCAGATCTAGGCAACAAAGTAATATACTTAGAAGAGCTTTCTTTTCTTGGTCATAAAAAATTTGGTGAGTATTCTAATGTTTTTATTATACATGGTATTTTCCTTGATGCCATGTACATTCAAATTTATTTGTTTAAAATCTATCCTTCCTGGTAGATTGTAATCTGTGTGAGTTCAAGAAATCTGTCTTGTCAATAGCAGATTGTATAAAACATAGCAGATCCTCAAGTAATATTAAATTATGTGATGAAAGATTAAATTAGTCAATATAAATGAGATGATAAGTAAGGGATAAATTGTCAGCTGATCATAGAATATATGTGTCTCTGAATATCTAACTCTCTTTCTAATCCAGATAGTTACAATAATTGGCTAATAGCTACTGAGAAATTTTTAATTCCCCTTACTTTTGACAGAAGAAAGAGTAGAATGATTTTATTGTTTACAATACATGGATAAAAATATATGTAAAAGAAATTTTTATAACACAAAGTATTCTAATAACCAAAATATATTAAAAACTTTAGTCTACAATAACATCTTATTCATACTCCATTTTTAATCTTATTTTCCAACTTTTACTAAAACCCAGAAAAAGATTCAATTTATGTTTATACCAAAAACAATTCAGGCAGCAATATACATCTAGTATCTATATGAAGTTTCCTCTAATAACAATATGAATGACATATTGTATTTCAATGGGTGTCACATCTGGCAGATGTCTTGCTTTCCTACTTGAAACAGCATAGATTATGGTGGGAGGAATTAGAATTAGTACTAACCCTAAAATTAGGTAATTTTCTCTTATACACATATTTATTTCTTAAGGTGAACAATTTTTTCTGTTTCGATAATGTATACTTTGAAATATCAATTCCCATAGTTTAGTTTTATGGTATATAGATGTTTTGGGCAGACACATTGCATTTAGGGAGACAAAATAATTTGGAGATTGATTTATTCATTATGCACATATTTATTTCTTAAGGTGAACAATTTTTCTCTCTCAGTATGCACAACAATGTATATTTTGAAATGCCAATTCTCATAATTTCGTTTTATGGTATATTGATATTTTTTGGTTTATACATTGCATTTAGGGAGACAGAAATCTCCAAAATAAAATGTTGTGGAAAAAATATGAATAAGAATGCATTTAGGGAGACTGTAATTTTCTCTGTGTGTGATAAGTTAGAGAAACATGGAGCAATAGTATTTCTACATAAAATCTTTATAGCCATTTTATCATGGGTCCTAATTTGTAACTATAGATGTGCCATCCACTTAATAACTGACAAAAGAATCCCACAAATATTCAAATGTAAATTTACTCTGTATTCCATGTTTATCTTGATTGATGTTATATAAGTGCTTCATTCCAAAAGTAACAGAATGCCATTATTTGACAATGTGCTTTTATTCTCAAGCACCATATTTTGAGATAAATCAGAATTTGGCAAAGTACAATGCACAGGCCATCAAATAAAGTTTTATTGGAACATAGCCATGTTCATGCATTTAGGTGTTGGTGATGACTAGTTTAGTTAAAATAGTAGAGCTAAGTAGTGGTGACAGAAACCTTATGCTTAAATAAATCTTCCCAAATCCAAAAGATCTTTTAAAAAAATGTCAAGTTACCTGGGTCAACATTCTTAATAGATGATTACAAAAATATAGCACAACCGGCCTTTTTTTCAGACTTCTTTAGAAGTTTTCTTATCATTTTATCATTTTTTTTCAGGCTGTTTTAACAGTTTTCTCCATATTTTTTCAGTCTCCACTAACATTTATTTTCTACTGTCGTCCAGCTGAAAGCCAAAGCCACGTATTTTATGTTTCTGTATGGTAGCACTCCTTTTTTGGAACCCATTTCTGCATCAGTTATCTACTGCCACAATTATGGTACATAACAAATCAGTCCAAACATTAATGATGCCAACCAGTGAGCATTTATTTATCTCATCTAGCTGTGTTTCACCATTCAGAATGAGTAGCTCTTCAGGTTTTAATTTGGCTCACTCATCTTGCGGAATTTTAGTAGAGTGTCAACTGGGATACCAGAGGATACTGGGACACCTGTGATTCATTCGTCACACACTAGCTAATACCATAATCATAGTAGTATTAGCGAACAAGAGTGAGCATGGAAGCACATGCTTTTTTAATCCTGTACATGGATCATGTCTGGGGACATCCCTTTTGTCAAGTACATAACTTGGCTGAACTCAGAATCAAGGGGCTCAAAATTCCACTTTGCCTCATTGGGGAAAAGAACTAGGAAATTTTATGGCAGAAAGTTCATTTACAAGCCCATTGCTAGGATTTGACTGTATCCTCTAAAAGTCCATGTTGTGAAAACTCAATTGCTAATGTAACAGTATCAAGCAGTGGGGCTTACAGGGTGACTAAGTCATGAGAGCAGAGCTCTCATGAATGAATTAATGCTTTCATCTGGGGGCTGAATTAGTCCTCACAAGAATAAATTAGTTCTCCTGGGGAGGGGTTAGTTATGACAAGAGCAGTTTGTTGTACAAGTGAGTGTGGCTTCCTGAAATTTCTCTTACTTCTCTCATCATGTGATCCCTTCCATTTTTCTGCCATGTTATGAAGCAGCACAAAGCCCTCACCAGACGGAAACACCAAATATTGGACTTCCCAGCCTCTAAAACTGGGAGATAAATAAATCTCTATTCTGTATAAAAGACCCAGTCTCAGGCATTTTGTTATTCCAGTAGAAAATAGACTAAGACAAAAAGTCAGTGCCAAGAAGTGGTGTTGGTGCCAAAACAATACCTGAAAATGTGGGAGTTACTTTAGAACTGAGCAATTGGTGGAGGCTAGAAGAATTTTGAGGGGCAGGCTGCAACAAACCTAGAATTTCATAAGCAGAGCATGAAGGATGTTTCTGCTGAGGGCTCAGAAAAAGACAGGAGAAAAGGGAAAGTATACATCTCTTTAGAAATTGCTTAAATGGTTGTGATAAAAATCTTGATGGAAATATAAGCAGTAAAAAACATTCTAGTAAGATCTTAGATAGAAATGGGAAATATCTTGTTGGAAGCTGGAAGAAATACCATCCTTGTTATAAAACCTGAAAAAGTTCTTTCCATTTCTAAGGACTTTGTGGAAGGAAGAATTTAAGAGTGCTGAACTGGGATTTTTAGTGGAAGAAATATCCAAGCAGCAAAATGTTCAAGAAGCTGCATGGCAGCCTTTGGCTCCTTCTAATCATTTGGGAGAGCAAAGAGATGACAGAACTTATAACTAAAAGGGAAACAAAGTAGAGAGATTTGGAAAATTTTTAGCCTGGCCATGTGAAGAGTGAAAAGGCATATTCAGAATAGAGAGCTCAAGATGTTGCCTCGTTATTAAAGAGATTAATATGGCTGGAATAGAGCCAAGTGCTAATCACCAGTACTAATCATCAGGGGAGAAGACCCAGAAAGCATTTCAGAAATCTTGGAGGTTGCCCTTTACATCACAAGTTGAGAATGTTAAGACTTCAGAGCAGAAGGAGCTCACTGCTCTTGGCTGCCTTGGGTCTCTGCTTCCTGCACCCTGAAGCAGCACTCCTTCAATACTATAGCTATGGCTCCAGTGGCCCCAGGTACAGGTTGATTCACTGTCCCAGCACATTAAGCCTGGAAACCTTGGCATCGCTACATCAAAACTGAAGCAAACCTAGATATGGCTCATTCCACTAATCCAGAGGCCACAAATCGTAAGACTTTGTGGTGTCCACGAGGTGCTAATTATGCAGGCTTACAAAGTGTGCAAGATGCAAAATCCAACTAGATTTCAAAGGATGTATCAAACAGCTCTCAGACCCAGGCAGAAATTTGTCACAGGGTAAAGTCACAACAGAGATTTCCCACCAGGGCAATGCAGAGAAGATATATGGGGTTGGAGCTACTGTATAGAATCTCCACCAGGGCAGTGCCCACTGGAGCCACATAAGCAGAACTGCTGCTAGAACACAAGAACTGTAGAGCTACTAGTGTGCAATAACAGCATGCAACAAAGGCTCAGGCAACTGATTTCTCCCCAGGAGAGCAGTCATGTGGGGTGCAACCAGAAAAGTCATGAGGCCAAGACTGCCCGAAGCCTTGGGGCACCAACTTTCTCCCAAGTGTGTCCAGGAAGGATACATGGAGTGAAAGATTATTCTCTAGCTTTAAGACTTATTTTTTTTTTTTTCCTGTTGAGCTTTGGACTTACTTTGTACATGTTACTTCTTTATTTTTACCTACTTTTTCCATTTTGAATGGAAATATCTGCCCTCTGCCAGTATCACCATTATATTTTGGAACTTTATATGACAAAACATAACTTAAAAAAAAAAAAAAAATCACAGGATCTCAGAAAGAGGCAAACTGGCCTAAGGATGAATTGTGCTTTGAGTCTCAGAAGAAACTCTAGACTTTGCACTTTTAAGTTGGTGCTGGAAAGAATTATGAATTTGAGACTATTAGGATAGAATATATGCATTTTGTATTGTGAAATGATGTAAATTTTAGAGACCAGGGGTAGAATGCTATGCTTTGAATATGTTCCCCAAAACTTTATGTGTTGAAAATTGAATTGCCAATATAACAGTATTAAGAGATGGGGCATTAAAGAGATGACTGAGATGGGCCAGTTATGAGATTGTGTTCTTATAAAATAAACTTGGCTTCCTCAGCTTTCTCCGTTTCCTTTCACTTTTCTTCCATGTTATGAAACAGCACGAGGGTCTTACTAGATGCAACCACCTGATTGGACTTTCTAACCCCCGATATTGTAAGCTAAATAAACCTCTATTCTTTATCAATTACCCAGTCCCAGGTATTCCATTACAGCAATAGGAAACAGACTAAAGCACCCATTATTGCAGTCTACACACCAATCACAAGCCTCAATGCAAGCCATGTTCTATCCCACCTACAAAATTGTTTTGTCCTTCTAATATTTACAACATAAATACTCTGTCTGAAAGCAGATAGTTCAAAGAGAGAATGAGGCACACGTGCTCATTTTATTTTCTCACTATCCTGCAGGCAGAACCATTACAGAAATAGACACTGAGTCCGAGAGTAGAGAGACCAGAAACACTAATCTGATACATATGTTTGAGATACATGTTCTTCCATTTAAATTGAATCTTAGTTATTTTAAATAGCTGGGGACTTTGGGAATCTCATTCACTCTATCTTACTGTATATTGTTCTGTAAGGCATCGTACTTGCATTATTGCATGTTTCTTCTCAATCTGGGAACTTTAAAACTTGAGACAAGTCTTTTTATGGTAGAGTTTCTGTGACTTAGTTGAAAAACACATAAAATTTTGTTTTACAAATGCATTACTTAATGGTAACTTTGCTTTAATGAAGGGGATATTTGAAATATAATAGATTTCTATTATAATGTGAAAACCCAGAAATAATAAGGGGCAGAGGAAATTTTAGGTTAGTTTGATAAGAGTGCACTTAGCTTGGGTTCTCCAGAAGCCAGACCCATTGACATGAAGCTTGCATATATTGTTTTATGAGATAATACAGTTCCATGAATGAATGATAAAAAAATAAGGAAATCAAATCAAGAAATGAGAGATAGCCCATAAAGATATATTATCAAGTTGTCTTCTGCCATGCAAGTGATTGATGGTTTGATACGTGAGACGATACCCCTGAGAAACCATATAAACTGTGTCTCACAAGTGTCTATAAGGAGCAAAAAAGGAGAATAATTTGTCTACTTACCCTTAACTGTTATATCACAATGGTCAAGTTTTAGCTCCTGGAGTTTTAGCTTTCCTGACATTTCAGGGTTGTGCATGATGGGCTACACTTGTGTGGGCCGCCCTACTGTGTCTGAGGACATAGAGCACTGTGGAGAGCATCAGCAGTGTAGCCCCCAGCCAATATATGATAGCTATATGTGGAAGACAGAAGTGGAGGTGGGATCTGTCTGTTCTTCCTCCAAGCTAGAGCAAGAGACAGATGCCTCTGACATGATCAGCAGTCGGTCTGAATAAGAGTTTTTACATCAGATTGTCACAGACAAGTAAAAGATAAAATTCACCAAATTTATCTTTTGATGAGGTAACAGTCATCAATTTGTTAGTATACTAATTCATCAAACATTCATTGGTTGTCTACATAGTGCCAGACATGATACTGGACACTAAGTAGATGTGTTGATAAAAGGCATATCAAGGACTTGTAATTTTTACCTGAGGGAGAAGCTGTGTTTTGAAGAGCATTAACAAGTCACTTTTTTATTATTATATTTTAAGTTCTGGGATACATGTGCAGAACATGCACATTTGTTATATAGGTACACATGGTTTGTTACATAGGTGCCACGCTGGTTTGCTGCACCCATCAACCCATCGTCTACATTAGGTGTTAGGAGAAATACCTAACAAGTCAATTTTAATCAATGTTGAATGGTAGGAGGAAAAAGGAATACATTTCTGTGTGAAGAATAAGTGGGTTTACCTTTTAGAATGAATATCAAGCATATCATCAAAATTAACATTATGAATAAACCGGAGACACTACAAAAGCCCATGAAAGATAGAATTGAAGGAAATGTCAGTGATTCAACCAGAAGTACCAAAGAATGTGTAGGCTTTGCATGTGCAGGTGTCAAAACATAGTGTCAGTGAAATGAAATCAAACAATATTTTATTCTTTTGCAATAAAATTTCAGGCAATAAAGCAACAATAATAAATTCTAAATAAGAACCAATGCATAAAGCAAAGCATTGCAATTGCTACATTAAATAGATACAGCATACATTGAAAACTATTATGTAAGACAGTTGTATATCAAATAATTTGTTTTTATTTGCTTCTGGTTGGCCTGGACTATAACAATTTTGATAACTGCATTTATGTAACAATAATTTAGAAGGAATAAAATTACTTGACTATCTCTATATTTGGATAAGGGAGAAACAAAACAAGTCTGTTTTATATATACAAATGGAAAAAGCATCAAGACTTCAAATACTCTCTCTGCAAGATGCCAATATTAAATAGCAGAGAGACCAAAATAGATTTGGCATACAGCGGGCAGAAAATTCACCTAAATCATTTGGTTGATAGAACCTGAAAGAAAAATTGAAGGAGTAAAAATCAGCCTATATGTTGAACCATTAAAATGGTTAGAGACTTAGTGTGCTCCTATCAATTTCAAATACTTTTTTACATTTTTTAATTCACTATGTGTGCTATGGTGAACCTGACACAGGTGTTTCTTCCAGCTTATCACATATAAAACATTTCTATAGGACCTATATAGAAATTAGACAAACGTGTTGATATATATGAAGTGTCATTTGTATGATTCCCTGTTCCCTCACTTTTCTTTTTCCTTATTAAATATCTTGGTAGGGTAATGAGAAAAATACAAGTAATGTATCTGCATGCTGAGTGACTTTTCTTTTTTATATGTCTCTCCATGGTCAAATTAAGGCCCTTACTTATATGAAATTCATTCAGTGTTTCCAGTTCAATTTCAGTAAATGAGATCCTATCATGTGGCTACCACATACTACTTTAGTACAGTTTCACTTGATAGATGGTCATTGTTTAGGAACACATTTTTTTTCTACCGTGACAATACTTAGGGGCTGAATTTCTTCTTACATGTTAGATTTAGCATTAGGGAGATTTTAATATATATAGCAACATATGTAACATAGTGATGGCCCATCTTTTTGAGATTCAAGAGCATAGTATGGCAAAATGTTTAAACATGTATCAACACCCTGAGTGATGGTAAATGAATTTTTGTTGCTCTCATGTGAAAATTTCAAGTTGCAGTAAGTAAGATCTATTTCAATTATCCAAAAATTGGTTGCTATTTGTGAAAATTTATATTGCAATGCAACATGCAGGAATAATATAATGTAAAACATAAATGCGATATCATGCTTTTACAGAATAAAAATATATATCTTGAAATTAAAGGTTTGCAAATAAATATCACTATTTATAACTTGTACTTCTATGAGATACTTCACTCATAAGCACCTCCTCTGTTACAAAAAAGTGTATTTTCATTCCTAACTTATTATTTTTAAATAAGACATCTTCTATGTAATAAGAAAACCACCTTATTTGCATAAATATATTATTATACTCCTTAATAGACTGGCTTTACAATTGAGGAGAGAATAAAACATGCTCTAAGTTTCTTGTCAGTGTAGTATTTTTTTCTTTACTTTTCAATTATTACACAAAGAAAATCTTATTATAATCTGCTCTTTGTTCTCCATCTAGTAAAGCACGGGTATTACCACTGGTTTCAGTATTGAGAATTTGAGTGCACAAAAGATTATCAGTTCAAAGGATTTTCAACTAGTGAAACAGAAAAATACTATTGGTTAGAAGCTGAAGTGTTGTATCATTAACAAGACCTTCAGAACAGTTATTTTATTAAAAAAAAAAAACTGGTGCAACTTTGCTGACTTGTATAATTTTTAAATGTTTAAAAATGAGCAATGATGAAGACATTGTGATTGAAAGTTAGCAAGCCTGTTTCTTGTCAATCTACAGATATTTGTAAGGGTGTTTGTGTGTGTCTGTGTGTGTGTGTGTGTGTGTGTATGTGTGTGTGTCTGTGCCTGTGCATGCTTATCTTTTAAGTAATATATTTGTGCATCTCTATTTTTTCTAGTTCTTTCTGAAAATATGGGAAAGGGAATGACTAGGAACATCTTATAGATGACTCTCTACAATCCCTGAATTATAATTATTATTGAAAGTAATAGCCGTAATCCAGCATATTTAAAAAACATATTTATCCATGTAGTATAATACCAACTTTATTCCCTCTAAACCCTTTAAGTCGACTTCTATGAATTTCTTAAATTTGACTACATGAGTTAGTAAATTATTCTTCCGTAATCCTTGCAAGTATTACAGTGGCTCAGTATGAAACCATATACTAAGCATATATTATATATTCTTAAAAATAATTTTTTTCTGAAAAATATATCTAGGTTTCTCATGAAAGAATTAAATAAGAAACAAAAAAGTACATTACACCATGCAGTATTTGCCATCTTTTTCGACATTCTTTAAAATACAATGTGATTTCCTATATGTGAGTTCTAAATACATTCATTTAATTTAAAAACAAAAACTTACTCTACTTCCTCTATGGTCTTTTACCTAATCCCCAAATTATCGTTGTGGGTCCTTATTGCTTCCTACTTAATCTGATTATCTCAACCTACTTTATTCCAATGTTATAAAAATAAACAGTACTGATCTACTCTTACTATAGCCTTCATATTTTTTGAGGGTTTATGTTTAAACAAAAAGGCAATAAGAAGTGGAATGGGCTAAATATAGGTAACATAAACTAAACAACTATATAATGCTAAAAAGCAAAATATCTGCTAGTGAATAAGATAAGAATATCAGAGGAGATTTAACCTCTCATCTGAAACAAAAATGCAGACCAAATACATGAAAGGATGGTTTCTAAGATAATGAACATCAGGCAACAAAGAACAAAGATTACTGAAAGAAGGCAAACAAGTGAGGTGTGTGTTCTGTGATTGGCACAGGCCAATACCAAGAGAGAGTTTTTGGGCAGTAGAAGAGAAGAGAATCTAGGTGAAGCTTAGTAATCTTACTGAGTTGAAGAGACAAAGCTGGAAGTTTGAAGAGAACAAAGAGAAAGACAGAGACAGAAACAGAGAGAATTGGAGAGAGAGTGATATCTGAGGAACTTCGCTTGTTTTGCAATTTCATTGTCGTTTTAGTACATCTCATGAGTAGAATTAGGCTTATTTGTTTCTGTTTTCAACTTTGATAATTTTTCCCTTTGAGTTTTTTAACATGTGAATCATTTTCAGTCTTAGAATCCATCTTAACAATTAACAGGAATCAATCAGATATAATCACCTAAATCTATGTTAGTCAAAATGTAGTAAAACAATATCATCAATATATAGGAGCTCAGTAGAAATGCACAACCTTAGGCTTCATCCTGTGTCTATTGAATCAGATTGTACAATTTTTAATATGATCCCTAAGTGATGTGTAAGTGCTCTGAAGTTTGAGAAACAGTAATCTAGACTAGGGATTCTCAACCTACGCAGCACGTAAGAGCTATCTGGGAATATTTTTTAAATCACAATTCCTAGGCTCTGTATAATTTGAATTAATTCAGAATCTCCAGGGGTGAGACCCAGGAATCTGCATTAAAGTGAACAGCTGAGTTGAGAATCCCTTATATAAGTTCCGTTACTTAGAGTAAGAATCTCTATCCTTCTTGTAGAACCATTAAAAGTTTCAGTTCAATAAAGTAACATTAGTTTTTTTAACATTGCATCTTTTTTATTTATTTGTAAATTATTTGACATTGTATTTGATGAAATGTGTGCAAAAAATGTTTTCTTTCCATGGGATATAAAACAACTGAACTATCTTTAATACATAAGTGAGAGAGTTTTAATTTATAAGTTAGTGCTCCAACATATATTGTTGCTATGCTACTACTAGATATGATTTATTGGGTAATATATTTCATAAGCTACAGCAGGTATGATAGCTCATTTTAATCCTTAGGAAACTCTACGGTATAAAATCTAGAAGTTAATATGAGATTCGAGACTTGAAGTGTGTGTGTGTTAGCTTAATAATTTGCCCTAACTCATACAACTAGTAAACATAGAACTGGTTACAAAACCTATATCCATGAGTCTCTTAAATCTTTGATTTTTGCATGCCATAATACTGCTTTTATGCCCTCTGAGTTCCACTGGGGCTGCCACATGGGCTCACACTTGGGGATCCAGACTGCAGACTTGTCTGATCCAGCCCTCACCCAGCGTTTCACCTTTACCTGCCTTAGTAGCAGAACACAGAGACTTTTGAGAGTTCCACAGCCCCTCCCATCACCTGTGACATCTGAGTACTTCCCCTAACTGAAGTGAGACAAAAATGCCAAACTACTTGTAAAGGAATATTTATTATACTACTGGCAGACTTCTCATGCAGAAACGTTACAAACCAGAAGGGATTAAGGTCCTATGCTTATACTCCTCAAACAAAACAACTGTCAACCAAGAATTTTGTATCCTACAAAAGTAATTTTCATGAATGAAGGAGAAGTAGTCTTCTCCCTACAAGCAAATACTTAGAGAATGTCCCACCTCTAGACCAATCCTATAAGAAACACTCAAAGGAGTTCTAGACATTGAAATTAAGGTTGATATGGACCAGCAGCAAACACTTGAAAGTGTAAAACTTACAGGGCTTATAAAACAATGTACACAACAAAGTAAATAGACAACAACCAACTTGATGACTGTAACAGTACCTCAACACATGAATATTAACTTTGAATGTAAATAGTCTAAACGACCTTCATTAAAGAAATAAATTGTAAGAATGGATTTTTAAAAATCAAACTAAATGTTGGTTTCAAGAGACCTACTTAACTCATAAAGACTTTTATAGACTCAAGGTAAAAAGGTGGAAAAAAATATTCAACACAACTGAAAACCAAAATCATGCAGGAGTATCTAGTCCTATATTAGAAAAAACAGACATTAAATGAGTAAGAAAAAACAAAAAAAAGAAAGTCATTATATATTGATAAAGGAATCAACTCAACAAGAGATATAGCAATCTTAAATAGATATGCACCTAACACCAGAGCTCCCAGATTCATTAACTACTACTGGACCTAAGAAAAGTGATGGATAGCAGTACAATAGTAATGATGACCGCAACATCCCTCTGACAGCACTAGACAGATTGTCAAGGCAGAAAGTCAACAAAGAAACACCAAACTTAATTTTAGAAAAAGGTACCTAATATATATTTATAGCACATACTACCCAAAAGCTAACAAATTATATATTCTTCTTAGCACATGGAATATTTTCTAAGATAGACCATATGATAGGTCACAAAATAAGTCTCAATAAATACAAAAAGTAATAATAATATCAAATTCTTCTTAGACAACTGTGAAATTAAATTAAACATCAATTTTAAGAATTCTCAAAGCTATACAATTACATGAAAATTTTAAGAATCTGTTCATGAACCATCTTTCAGTCAATGAAAAAATAAGATGAAAATTTTAAAGTTATCAAAATGAATGATTACAGTGACACAAGTTATCAAAATCTCTGGGATACAACACAAACAGTAGCAAAAGGCAAGTTTATGGTTACAAATGCCTACACCAAAAAGGCAGAACAATCACAAACTGGTAATCTAATATCACACCTCAAGGAACTATAAAAACAAGAACAAACCAAACCCGAGGATGACAAGAGAAAAGAAATAAATATTAGAGCATAACTAAATAGTATTGAAAGCAAAAGACCAAAACAAAAGATCAATACAATTAAAAAAAATATTTTAAAATAAAATCTAAATGGATAGACCACTGGTTAAAATACCAAGCAAAGAAGAGGGAATATTCAAGTAAGCTCGATAAGAAATGAAAATGAAGACATAACAACTCATACTACAGCAATACAAAAAATAATCTGAGACTATTATGAACGTCTTTATGCATACATACTAGAAAATCTAATAAAAATGGATAAATTTCTGAAAACATACAACCCCCCAAACTTGAATCAGAAAGAAAGAGAAGCCCTGAACAGATGAGTAACAAGTAACGATATTAAATTAGTAATAAGAAGCCTCCCAACAATAAGAAAACACAAAGAATCCGATGGATTTGCTGCCAAATTTTACCAGACATTAAAAGAAGCATTCACATGAATCTTACTAAAATTATTCAAAAAAAATAAAATAAAATCAGGAAGGAGGGAATCCCTCACTAATTCATTCTACAAAGTCACTATGACCCTGAGAGCAAAGTCAGGAAATCACACAATTAAAAAAGAAAACTACAAACCATTATCCCTGATGAATGTAGATGCAAGATTTCTCTCACACACACACCCACAAAATGCTAACAAAATGAATCCAACAACACATCAAAAAGATAGTTCATCACAAACAACTGGGTTTCATCCCAGGGATGCAAAGACTGTTCAACACAGACAGGCCAATGAATGTGATTCACCAGGCTAAGAGAATTAAAAACAGAAATCATATTATTTCCCTAGATATAAAAAAAATTAATAAAATCCAGCATCCTTTCATGATTAAAACCCTCAACAAACTAGACATAGAAGGTACATACCTTGAGATAATGAAAGCCATATGTATTAGTTCATTTTCACACTGCTAATAAAGATATACCCGAGACTGGGCAATTTACAAAAGAAAAAGTTGTAATGCACTTACAATTCCACATGACTGCAAAGGCCTCACAATCTTGGTGAAAGGCAAAGAGGAGCAAGTCACATCTTACATGGATGGCGACAGGCAAAATAAGAGCTCGTGTAGAGTTTTTTTAAAACTATCAGATCTCGTGAGATCCATTCATTATCATGAGAACAGCATGGGAAAGACCTGCCCCCATGATTCAGTCATCTCCCTTCAGGTCCCTGACACAATATTTGGAAATTATGGGAGCTATGAGATGAGATTTGGGTGGGGATATAGAGCCAAATTGTATCTTTCCATGCCTGGCCCCTCCCAAATTTCATATCTTCACATTTCAAAACCAATCCTGCCTTCCCCACAGTCCCCCAAACTCTCAACTCATTTCAGCATTAACTCAAAAGTCACAGTCCAAAGTCTCATCTGAGCTAATGCCAGTCCCTTCTGCCTATGAGCCTGTAAAATTAAAAGCAAATTAGTTACTTCCTAGACACAGTGGAGGTATAGGCACTGAGTAAAGATAGCCATTTCAGATGGGAGAAATTGGCTAAAAGAAAGGGGCTGCAGGCCCCATGTAATTCCTAAATTCAACAAGTCAGTCGAATCTGAAGGCTCCAAAATGATCTCCTTTGACTCCATATCTCAGATCCAGGTCATGCTGATGTAAGAGGCAGGTTCCCATAGTCTTGGGCAGCTCTGCCCCTGTGGCTTTGCAGGGTATAGCACCACTTCTGGCTACTTTCATGAGCTGATGTTGAGTATATGCATCTTTTCCAGGTGCACAGTGCTAGCTGTCAGTGGATCTACCATTTGGGGGTCTGGAGGATGGTGGCCCTCTTCTCAAAGCTCCACTGGTTGGTATCCCACTAGGAACTCTGTAGGGGTCTCCAACCCCATGTTTCCTTTTCACACTGCCCTAGTGGAAGTTCTCCATTAAAGCCCTGCCCCTGCAGCAAACTTCTGCCTGGCCATCCAGGCATTTCCATACATCATCTGAAATCTAGGGGGAGGTTTCCAAACCCCGTTCTTGACTTCTGTGCACTGGCAGGCTTAACATCATGTGAAAGCTGCCAACGCTTGAGGCTTTCACACTCTAAAGCCATAACCCAGGCTCTATGTTGGCCCCTTTCAGCCATGGCTGAAGTAGCTGGGACAGTGGGCACCAAGTCCCTAAGCTACACACAGTATGGAGAGCTTGGACCCAGCCCACAAAACCATTTTTTCCTTCTAGGCCTCCAGGCCTGTGAAGAGAGGGGCTGCTGTGAAGACCTCTGACATGCTCTGGAGACATTTTCACCATTGTCTCATGGATTACCATCCAGATCCTAGTTGCTTATGCAAATTTCTGCAGCTGGCTTGAATTTCTCCTCAGAGAATGGGATTTCCTTTTCTATTGTATTGTCAGACTGCAAATTTTCCAAACCTTTATGCTCTGTTTTCCTTATAAAACTGAATGCCTTTAACAGCACCAAAGTCACCTCTTGAATGCTTTGCAACTTAGAAATTTTTTCTACCAGATACCCAAAATTTGCCTCTCTCAAGTTCAACGTTCCACAAATCTCTAGGGCAGGGACAAAATGCCACCAGTCTCTTTGCCAAAACATAACAAGAGTCACTTTGCTTCAGTTCCCAGCAAGTTCCTCATTTCCATCTGAGAATATCTCAGCCCAGACCTTATTGTCCATATCACTATCAGTATTTTGGGCAAAGCCATTCAACAAGTCTATAGGAAGTCCCAAATTTTCCCACATTTTCCTGTCTTTTCTGAGCCCTTTAAATTGTTCCAATCTCTGCTTGTTACCCAGTTCCAAAATTGTTTCTACATTTTCATGTATCTTTTCAGTAGTGCCCACTCTACTGGTACCAATTTATTGTATTAATTAATTTTCATGCTGCTGATAAAGACATACCAAAGACTGGGCAATTTATAAAAGAAGGAGGTTTAATGTACTTACAGTTCCATGTGACAAGGGAGGCCTCACAATCATAGTGAAAGGCACTTCTTACATGGTGATGGCAAGAGAGAGAATGAGAGCCAAGTGAAACAAGTCTCCCCTTATCAAACCATCAGATCTCATGAGACTTATTTACTAACACAAGAACAGTATAGGAGAAACCACTCCTATGATTCAATTATCTCCCACCAGTCTCTCCCACAACATGTGGAAATTATTGAAATACAATTCAAAATGTGATTTGGATGGGGACACAAAGCCAAACAACATCATCATATCAGCCACAACCAACATAATATTGAATAAGTAAAAACTAGAAAGTATTCCCCCTGAGAACCGAAACAAGACAAGATGCCCACATTCACCAGTTCTATTCAACATAGTACTGGAAATCCTAGGCAGAGCAATTAAGCAAGAGAAATAAGTAAAGAACATCTAAATTGGAAAAGAGAAAGTCAAACTATCTCAATTTGCTTATAATATGATCTTTGATACAGTTTGGATCAGTGTCCCTATTCAAATCTCATGTTAAATTTTAATCCCCAGTGTTTTATATGGACTTAGTGAGAGGTAATTTAATGATGAGTGCAGTTTCACTTGAATAGTTTAGTACTATTCTCTTTCTCATGATAGTGAGTGAGTTCTCATGAGATCTGGTTGCTTAAAAGGGTTGGCACCTCCCTGCTTTCACACTCTTTCTCCTGGCTTTACCATGTGATGTGCCTGCTCCTCTTTCACCTGCTGCCATTATTGTAAGCTTCCTCAGGCCTCCCAGAAGTCAAGTAGACATTGCTGGCATCATGCTTTCTGTAAAGCCTGTAGAACCATTATCCAATTAAGCCTCTTCTCTTTATATATTAACTAGTTTCGGGTATTTCTTTATAGCAATGTGAGAATGGCCTAATAAAGAAAATTGGTATCTGAAGGGTGGGGCACTGTTATAAAGATAGCTGAAAATGTGGCAGCGGCTTTGAAAATGGGTACCAGGCAGAATTTTGAAGCATGTGGTGGGCTCAGAGGAAATCAAGAAGCTGAGAGAATGTTTAGAACTTCTTAGAGACTGGTTAAATTGTTGTGATCAAAATGCTGATCATAATATGGAAAATGAAGTTCAGTCTGCAAAGGTCTTGGATAGAAATCAGATACTTATTGGGAAATGGAGTAAAAGTTACTTTACTATGCCTTACCAAAGAAGTTAGCGGTATTATGTCCATGTCCTAGGGAGTCTATGGAAATCTGAACTTGAGAGTGCTGATTTAGGGTATTTGGTGAAAGAAATTTGTATTCAAAATGTTCAAGAGTTTACCTGACCACTTCTAACAACCTATGCTGAGATGCAGGAGCAAATGAATGACTTGAAGTTGGAATTTATATGTAAAAGGGAAGCAGAAGATAAAAGATTAGAAAATTTGCAGTCTAGCCATGTGGCAGAGAAATAAAAAAGTTTTTGAGGAGAGGAATTCAAGCAGATTGTGGAGCAACCACTTGTTCTAGATATTTGAATAAACAGGAAGCCAAGTGTGATAGCCAAGACAATGGGAAAAGGCCTCAGAGGCATTTGAGACCTTCAGGGCAGTCCCTCCCATCACAGGCCTGAAAACCAAGGAGGGAAGAATGGCTTTGTGGGGCAGGCCTAGGTGTCCACTGCCCTGAACAGCTTCAGGACATTGCTCCCTGCATCCTGGCCACTCTAGCTTTGACAGTGACTCAGAGGGGCCCAGGTACAGCTCAGGCCACTGCTTCAGAGAGTGCAAACCATAATCCCTGGTGGCTTCTACATTGTGATAAGCCATTGGATACACAGAATACAAGAGTTGAGACTTGGAAGCCTCCACCTGGATTTCAGAGATATATGGAAAAGCCTGAGTGTCCAGGCAGAAGCTTTCTGCAGGGGCAAAGCCCTCAAAGATAACTTATACTAGGTCAGTACAGAGGGAAAATGTGGTGTTGGAATTCCACGCAGAGTCCCCACCAGGGCACTGCCTAGTAAAGCTGTGAGAAGAGAGCCACCGTCCTCCTGACTGCAGAATGTTAGATCCACAGACAACTTCCATCCTGAGCCTGGAAAAGCTATGGGCAGTCAACAATCTGTGAGAGCAGCTCTGGGGGCTAATCTATACAAAGACACAGGGGTGGAGTGACTGAAGGCCTTGGGAGTCCATACCTCACACCATTATGCCCTGGATGGAGGACATGGAGTAAAGGATATTGTTTTAGAGCTTTAAGACTTAATGACTGCCTGGCTGGATATCAAACTGCCTTGGGTCTGTAGCCCCTTTCTTTTGGCCAATTTCTCCCTTTTGGAAAGGGAGTATTTACCCAATGCCTACACCCCCTTTTATATTGTAAGTAACTAACTTGCTTCTATTTTACAGACTCATAGGTGGAAGAGACTAGCCCTGTCTCAGATAAGACTCTGAATTTTGGAATTTGAGTTAATGCTGTAAGCGTTAAGGCTTTGGAGGTTTATTGGGGAGGCATGATTGTATTTTGCTAAGTGAGAAGGACTTGAGATTTGATGGAGGATGGAGGCAAAATGATATGGTTTAAATCTGTATCCTCCATGCAAATCTCATTTTGAATTGTAATCCCCAATGTTGGAGGTGGGGGCTGGTGAGAGGTGATTGAATCATGGGGGCAATTTCTCATGAGTGGTTTAGTACCATCCTCTTGGTACTGTCCTCATAAAAGTGAGTTATTGCAATACCTTGTCACTTAAAAGTGTGTCATCTCTCTCTCTCTCTCGCTTGCTCCTGCTTTTGCCCTGTTATATGCCTGCTTTCCTTTCACCTTCCCCATGATTTTACGCTTCCTGAAGTTTCCCCAGAAACCAGGTAGAAATTGGCATCATGCTTCTTGTGAGTCAATTAACCTCTTTTCTCTACATATTACCCAGTATCAGGAATTTCTTTATAACAATGTGTGAATGACGTAATATAATCTTTAACCTAGAAAACCTTAAAGACTCCTTCAAAAGTCTCCTAGATTAATAAATGAATTCAATAAAGTCTTGGGTTACAAAACAGATGCACAAAAAACAGTAGCACTGCTGAAAATAACAGCCAGGCTGTAAACAATATCAAGAACTCAATCCCTGCATGAAGCCAAACACTGCATGTTCTCACTCATAAATGGGAGTTGAACAATGAGAACACATGGACACAGGGAGGGGAACATCACACACCCAGGGCCTGTTGGAGGGTGGGGACCAAGGGGAGAGAGAGCATTAGGACAAGTACCTAATGCATGCGGGGCTTAACACCTAGATGATGGGTTGATAGGTGACGCAAATTGCCATGGCACATGCATAACAATGTAACAAACCTACATGTTCTGCACATGTATCCCAGAACTTAAATGTAGGGGAAAAAAAAAAAAAAAAAAGAACTCAATCTCACTCCCACTTATAATAGCTACACACACACAAAAAAAAATGCATGCCTAATAATACACTTATAAGTAAGATCTAAGCTATTGGTACACAAAGGCATACAGAGTTGTCTAATTGACTTTGGGTACTTAGAAGTGGGGAGAAGGGAAAGGACATGGGGCAAAATATACTATTTGGGTGACAAGTACACTAAAAGTCCAGACTTCATAACTGTACAATTTATTTATGAAACCAAAAATCAATGGCACCCCTAAAGCTATTGACATTAAATAACAAAATGAAATAAAACAAACCATTAAACTATTAAATAATACTGTTTTCTATTACATTAACTGTAAATTATGTAGATAAACCTATGCAGAAAAAGACATTGGAAGAGTTGATTTTAAAAAGTGACCTAACTATATGCTATTTATAAGAAATTCGCTTCAAATATAGTAACATAGTTACATGGCAATTAAAATAATGAAAAAAGTTATATCATGAAATATTGCAAGAATACAAGAGTGCCTATGTTAGTGTCAGATAAAGTAGACTTCAAAACAAAACAAAAATTATCAGAGACACAGGGGGATATTACCAAATAACAATTATCAACCTGAGAGACATAACAATCCTCAGTGTATACCACAAGCAACAAAACTGCATAATTTGAAGCATAAACTGATAGAATTAGAAGGAGAAACAGACAAATCCAGTACTGTAGTTGGAGACTTCAACACCCCCTCTCAACAATTGATAGAATAACTAGACAGAAAATCAACAAAGATATGGAAGACCAATACCATCACCGCACAGGATGTAATTGACATTTATAGACCACCTCCCTTCAGCAGTAGTAGAACATGCATTCTTTTTTTTTTGAGACGAGTCTCACTCTGACACCCAGGCTGGAGTGCAGTGGCACTGTCTCCGCTCATTGCAAGCTCCGCCTCCCAGGTTCACACCATTCTCCTGCCTCAGCCTCCCCAGAAGCTGGTACTACAGGGGCCCGCCACCTTGCCCGCCTAATTTTTTTGTATTTTCGGTAGAGATGGGGTTTCACCGTGTTACCTAGGATGGTCTCGATCTCTGACCTTGTCATCCACCCACCTCGGCCTCCCAGAGTGCTGGGATTACAGGCGTGAGCCACCGCGCCAGGCCGAGAATGTGCATTCTTTTAAGAACCTATTGAATGTATATAAAACTTCCTATATTCCTGTAATGGCAAAATTTTAAAAATGGAAAACAGACCATTGTTTCTTATCAATCACGTTTGTTATGTTTAATTTCTTTTGTTTAAGTTTTTATATTTCTGTGGTGATCATAAGTATCATTCATTTGATTTAATTGATCAAAAGGATGAATAATTTTGATAATGAAAATGTGTTAAAATACATTTGATTTTAGAATGGTTTATTAAAACAGAGGTAGAATTTGGAAGGAATGACATATTTGCTTTAACTTCTGCCATGTATTGCATGGCAAACAGCATTTAACCTTTAATTAAAATTTGCTTTGAACCGCTTTTAATGAAATGTGCTTAAGTAAGAAACTTGAGAATTTACTATTAAAGTAGTGCTTTTATTCTTACTTTTGAAATTACCATCAAGTCGGAAGCTTTGCCAAGAACAAATACCCAAGGATGAATCAACAACTGTCCTACAACTTAGATAAATTAAACACAATCAGAGAAAACTGTTTTCAACTTGAGCTTTAGGGATATATTCTTCCCAGTATAATGCTAAATAATTTGCAAGCTTATTATTTAAGGAGATTTGATTTGCACCTAAAAGCTTTGTAAAGCATCTCTTGATAACTACATGCTCACTGTATTTAGTGTGACTGTCTTAGAAACATTTCCTTTTCTCTTCATTTGAGCAGCATGATCTGCCTGCACCTTTCAGCACTCAGGAGTTGCATTTCCATAAAAGTATTGAGCTCTGAATTTGAAATGCAGGTACACAACTGGGCACAAAGACAATGAACTGGAATGTTTCATAGCACTCCTGTTGAGGTCTTCTATAGTGCAGACACTTTGCTAGCTATCTGATTAAGTGCCTCAAGCATGTGACTACATTAGGATGTGATCACCTTCAATTTTAGTTACAAATGGTGCCAATAATAGCACTCCATCAACTATTTCACATGGTAGAACATATCTGCTCTGATTTCCTCAGCTCTAGCTCCTCACCTTCCTCACCTCATTTTCTACCTACATACGTATTCTGTAATTAAATTAGTGAAATCACCCCAAGTGAATTCAAAATGACAATTACCACCAAAGAAGATAATAGAAACTAAGAATGTTCAAAAGACTAAAGACTGAATTCACTACACTGTTTGCTTTCATCCATTCTAAAAATTCATAGATCTTCATATATCAGAAATGAAGCCTTTTTACTATGCACATGTTCAAGAGATTGTAAACTATCCCTAAAAATCGGAGCACATTAACATTCTGTGAATGCTTTTTATGCTTGCTTATCTTTCTTGTTTTTCCCCTGTCCATTTTAAGGGACCAAACTACAAACCTCATTCATGAAACCAACAACAACAACAACAAAACAAATACCAATTTCTGTGTTGGAACTGCAATCTCTCAGCGTGTTTTTCCTCTAAGTGACATGAATTTTGTGTCAGATTCCAGATAACTGACAGATTTATGCATGTGCATAGTAACTGGCTTGGTGCCTTTTCTCTCCTGCAAAGAGGAGCTTCTAAAATGTCTTAAGGCTCAGCCAGAAGCTTTAGCACATTTTTTGAGCAGGAAGTTGAACTCATTGTAGTCTTAAAACAAACCTGCTTGTGAATAAAATCATAATGCTCTGGAAGTGAGGCCATTGCAAGTTAAGAAAGAATAAAAGGGTTGCTGCTTTGAGGCTGCCAAGCTGTAGGTCAAAAATGCATTGCTTAAAAACGAAGTAATAAACAACAAAACACAACGAAGGAAAAGATACAAATCTGATGCTTCCAGAAACTGTTCAGATTCACAGTTGCTTGCTTTCCGGATCTCACAGTCAAAGTAAATTAATTTGATTGATTATTTCACTCTCTTTTACCCACAGGAAAAAAAAGTGGGGAATCAACAAAATGAATTATATTTAGACATCCTTAACTTAAAATCCACCAAAAACATGTGAGCAATTCAACATTTTACATTGTTTTGAGGGTAATGCAAATTCACTCTGAATTCTTTCCTATGCTGCATTTCACTGTAAATACCTTGAGTAAACAGATCGTGCGCCCTAGTGTTTAATCTCTAGTATTGTATTGATAATATTTTGATTATTTGCACAATTTTTATTCATTATGTTGTTTTATCTGAAATCACTCTAATTTCTTTGAGGGACTATGATTTGAACAATGCCTCATTGTCTTAAATGTACCAAGGGAAACTGATTCTATTTAATACTTCAAATGGGCATTCTTGAGTTTTAAACAGAATAATTTTCACAGGAATGAAATCTAACGACCTTAGTATTTTATTGAGCAATAACGTGCTATGCATCTGAGCAGATCCAAAATATGTAAGATAGATTCTCAGATCTTAGAAAACTTACTAATAACACTACAAAAAGATACTTACGCAGTTAAATAGTGGGAAATTATACATTCAAAAAGAGTAGAAGAGACTCAGTACAAAAAGAAAAAGAAAAAAGGTTAACGTTTTCAGGGAAGAATAATTAAATTTAAATATTTGTTGAGGGACATTTTTTCCCTACAGTACAATAGAAGAGATTAACAATGGGACAGCTCCAAAATAAGTATGCATATAAGTAACTTTTCCAATATTTATAATACCATATGATTTAAATACATATGATACTATGTTAGTTCCAGAAGCGAGGGAACAAGTTTGGGGAAAGGAACTATTAATTTTTAAACATGGTCAAAGGAAGGGATTTAAACAGAGGAAGACATGCTAGTGAGAACAACATGGCTGAAGACATGGAGGTGATTTTCAGTCATGCACAGAATTAAGATTCCAATTTAGGTAGAGTATAGGCTACCCTTTGTGAAGTAGTGGGAAACAAAGCAAAAACAAAACAAACAAACAACAACAACAAAACAACTTCAGACTTCTATTGGATTATAGCAAAGGATGCTTAAATCCCTCATAGAGGAGTTGAAATGTTAACTGAAGGAAATTTTTTGTCATCCAACACTGATAATGTGATACGCAAAATTATTTCATAGCTAGAAATATTACAACAATAAAATAGACAAAAAGTAGATTGTTTAAAATCAAATAACATGGAAGTGATAGTATTTCCAAAAATTATACAAGATTCCCATCTGATGAATACAAGTATGCATACATTCAGGAAATAGTGCTTGATGAATTTTTGATATTTGAGGTTTTTGAAAAAAGTGACATGTTTCACATCTCTTATCACTTAGGTACATTGGGTACAGATTTCATTTGGAGTTCACTCACAGTCAGCCTGATTAAAATGTCAAATCTTAATGTAAACCAAATATATGGGAGGAAAGAAAACAGGAGCCAATTTAATTAAAAACTTCAATCCTAGCACTGTAGTTTAAACTTTTTATCCAAGGCACAAATTTGACTTTTTAAAAAATTAATCATGGGTCTTGTGCTTCTTTGATTAATTTATGGATGACTTAAATGTCTTCAGAAATACATAACATGAGAAAATAAGAACTATATAAATCCTACCCTATTAGTAGAGCCAGAACGACCCAAATACAGGCCATTTACAATCCTAATTTAATTAAAGAATAGGCAACTTGACACCTATGCTAAATGAATTGAATGAAGCAATTAATGTAGTTTTCTGTTTTCATTCACATCCTTCCCATACTGTTGATCTCGGACATCTTCTTTAACTAGTAGACGTATTTTCAAATTGATCTAACGGTATTAATGAGAGAGAGTATAAAATAGCTCAGTGAGAGGTAAATGGAGAGTGGGAAATCAGCACTTTCGTAATAGAAACTGTAAATTCAGTTATATGTCTAACTACATCAAATGTTGCTATTAGCGTTCCTCAGTTGTGATCCTAACCAAGTGCTCTAATCACATTTGAAGACTCATTCCAAATTCGGCAGTCATCTACATGCTTTTGCATTGTTAATGTGTGATCAAAATACGACAGGTACTTTTCAAAACTTTTAGTCCAATTTTAAGGCCAATAATATTGGGTAAATATAATGTTTGCTTTTTCTATACAACAGTTAAATAAAATTTACAAGATGCTACGAAGCACTTTTTTTTTTTTTTTTTTTTTTTTTTTTTTTTTTTTTTTTTTTTTTTGAGACAGAGTTTTGCTCTTGTTGGCCAAGCTTGAGGGCAATGGCACGATCTTGGCTCACTGCAACCTCTGCCACCCGGGTTCAAGCCATTCTCCTGCCTCAGCCTCCCTAGTAGCTGGGATTACAGGTGCCTGCCACCATGCCCAGCTAATTTTTGTATTTTTAGTAGAGATAGGGTTACTCTGTGTTAGCCAGATTGGTCTCGAACTCCTGACTTCAGGTGATCTGCCCACCTCAACCTTCCTAAGCGTTTTTTGTTTTGTTTTGTTTTGTTTTCCAATAAGATTGCCTCTAACACAGTTCACAATAGTAGGTTAGAAACTGTGATTTACCACTAGGCTATTATTCTATTCATGCAAAGCAGAACGAAAATCTCTATGACCATATTTAATGCACAAGAATAGACGTGATTAAAAATAAAGTTATCAGTTTTATTTTTGTTCTCCTTCACCAGTCCGTCCAGCAGGCACTCTAGTTTTACCTTTTGATTATTTAAATAGACGACTTTTTTTTTTTTTTTTTTTTTTTTTTTTTTTTTTATCTACTTGACTACTGTCATGGTTTTGGTTTCCATCATTTATTATCTTGGCTTCTGTAATAATCTTCTAATTTCAGTTCTTCCCATCACTTAGAAAATTCTCCTCAGAGGTATAATCCTAACCCAAAATAACAGAATCTTTGCTTCTTATGTGAAGGAAAATAAAACATAAGCAAAAGCATAAACAATGACCAAAAAAAAAAAAAGTCCAAAATTCTCAATCATAGTTTCATTGGCCCTCCTGATCTGGCTTTGCCCATATCTCCAGTTTTCCCCTTTGCTAATTCCTATAAGTATGCTCTGTAGGAAACACTCCTCTTCTGTACATTGTATTATCCTGAAATTTGTTTTTTTTTTTTTTTTTTTTTTTTTTTTCCATATGTGTTCCTTTGCTTTCTGTTACCTGATATTTTATTTTGGTAAACTTCCACTTAAAATTCATGTTTATCTCACAAATTTGTTACATAACTTTCCATTGTAACATTCATTACTTTTTCTATATATTTGTTTGTTTTTCTTGACTTTTAGACCATGAAATATTAAGTGCAGGAAATCTGTGTTATCTTTGTACCCTAACAGTTAGTTAACAGCAGTATAAGACATACAAGTAGGTTCTCAATATTTTTGGAAGAAGGAAAGAATAAAATCCTCCAGAGTCACCAGGCCGGATCATACAGATCATATTTGCATTTTTATAGCACTAGTGACTTCTTCTATTGTAGAAAATGTTTACAAAGTAATGTAATATATTGTTTAAGTGTGTGTGTGTGTGTTCTTCATTATACAGTTACCTTCTTTTGTAAAAAGCTGTTTTATTTATCTGTTTTCCCAGGTACTTGGAAGGATGCTTAACACTAAAGAGTGATGTTCATTGATTATTGGATGATTGCTCAAATTCTCTGATTATTACAGCAATTCTGAAATTTGCTTAACTGGATTCACAAATTATAGAACAAGAATTTCTTCTTTGTGTAAATGTGTCTCTGAGTTGGATATCTTTTATTTGGATATATATTATTTAGTTGGATATATATTATTATATAATAATATATATTCCATATATATGGAATTAATTATATTTATCTCACATTAAGATAATGTGAGAGGGAGCTCATATTAAGCTCCCTACTTCAAGTAGTATTGAGTAAAAAGTTCATGATTCTTTAGGACAGTTAGAATCAATTCCCTCTTAAAATAAAAATGTCTAAATTTCTTTCAAACACAGTATAATTACATGCAGGAAAAAGACCACTAAATGTAAATGGGCAATATCTAGGAAAAAAAGGTAATATTCAGAAATATATATATACACATATATGTATACATATATACACACACACACATACATATATAGTCAAATTCTGGTTCTGTAACTTTCTATAGCTCTATGACTTTGGACAAATTTCTTTACTGTTCTGTGCCTCAGTATCCTCTACCATAAAATGAAGATAATCTTAATGCCTAATGCTTAACTTCTTTAGTTATCATGTGGTTAGAATAGGTTAATTTATTTAGGTTAATCTATGTAAAAAGACCCTACAAAACTTCCTTGAAGATGGAAAATACTCATGAATATAAGCCATTATTAATTGTTGGGGTCAAATCAACATATGGTATCATATGGATTTAAATTATGCCACTTGGGAAAATGTTTGGTTTTAAATACAAACCTTAGTATTTTGAAAGGGGTACATTTTGTGTTATCAAATGACATCTTTACATTTATCAAAGAGATAACTACCTAGAATAATTAAATATGTCAACACATATGATATTTATTAGCTAATTAGATATAACACATATGAAAATAGTAAAATGGTAAATATCATTCAATGTAAAAAGATGTTTAAATGTTCACATTGGAAATCTTCAATTGCTTGGATTTTTATCATCTCATGACTGAAATTTCCTGAGTTTGATAAAAGCTCTGCAGCAACAATGTGTTCATATCAAACTTGGAATAAACTATATAATTTAAATTTTCACCTTAAGAAAATAAAAATCCAAACAATGAAAATATTGTTTTCATTTGATCAGATTATATGGGTCAATGACGCTTGACCTTCTTTATAGATTAATATGTTTTAAATGGTCAATAACAGTCCACAAACCTGAAATCAGAAGAGTGAAGCTTAACACTGAAGATAGTATTAGCATTATTATTGATATAAACTGCCTTTATTGAGCAAAAAAACATATTTCTAAAATATGTTTAAAATATTTCAACTCAACTAGGATTATTAAATTTTATATTAATGGTCAATTTTTGATAACCTGAATCTTTGCTAATTTATACAAATGTTAAGTCAATTGAACATTTATGCCAGTGAGATTAGAACTTCCCATTCTACATTTTTACATGAAAAAAAAAAATTAGTCTACTTTTACAGATAGATAATGGCAATATCTCCAGTCATTAAATTGCTCCCCAAAGCATGCTCTTGCCGTATTAACTTAAGACCAAAAAATCAGGAGAAAAGCTCAATATATAGGGCTGCTTTTGGAGTAATCAACTGTATTAACATTTCCAAGATACACCATACTAGTGTCAATGTTGCTATTCTGCTTTAGAACTGAGATTAGAAGAAAAGTTTCTGTATGATTCCCCAATTTTTTACAGCATTTATTTTGATTATATTACCATGTTTCCAATATAATAGGTATTGAGTACAATAGTATAATGAAATCATCTATTTTTTTTTTTTTGGACGGAGTCTCTCTCTGTTGCCCAGGCTGGAGTGCACTGGCACGATCTCGGGCTCACTGCAAGCTCCGCCTCCCGGGTTCACGCTATTCTCCTGCCTCAGCCTCCCAAACAGCTGGGACCATATGCGCCTGCCACTAGGCCAGGCTAATTTTTTTTTTTTTTTTTTTTTTTGTATTTTTAGTAGAAACAGGATTTCACCATGTTAGCCAGGATAGTCTGGATCTCCTGACCTCGTGATCCGCCCGCCTCGGCCTCCCAAAGTGCTGGCATTACAGGTGTGAGCCACTGCGCCTGGCCCCAAACCACTTAATATTTCTTTCTTTATTGTTCAGTCGCTAGTGCTATTTTCCATTACTGTGCTTCCTCTTGCATAAATGAGTCTTGATGAGGAATTTGAGTCAGGAGATTGGTTTAGGAAACTAAAGAAAAACTTACAGGCTGATAATTGAAAATGGGAACACAAAAGACTAATATATTTAAGCTGAGTTTAAGAGCAAAGAGAAAAGAAACAAAGAAAACATTTCTAGAGTAGAAAGGAAATAAGGATGAATATACCAAGTTTTTTTAAAAAAATAGGATCAAAAAAAAAAAAAAACTTATGGAGAGCAACATAATAAAAACCAGAGAAAATAATATTTTTGTAAATAAATTTTTATTTACTGTAAGGAATAAAATGTTGCAGTGATGAAAATGATAAATTATTAAAGCATATGGAGCAATGAAAGTTAGAAGGGACAGAAAGAGATAGATAAGGTTAGGCATTTTCATATGTTAAAAATTTTGGCTCTATTGTATATTCTATGGTGTATTGAAAGGAGATTATTACAATAAACAGAAAGTAATGACACACTCATTAGGGAAAATTGACAGAATTTGGTACATATCCAAGTATCCAGCTGCACCATTTAACTCAATGTTTATGATATATTTTAAAATCCTTTGCTTCAAGAGAATATTCAAACAATTATGAATGAATTATTTTTTATGTTCATAGTTAAAATAAAGAAGAATTGTATCTTTGTGTAATACTCTGTAATTAAAGAAAGTTAAGTGAGTTTAAGGGCAGGAGCAATCAATTTTTATTCATTTTTACCACAAATGTGGTTTGTTATGAATTTTTATTAGTTTATATGTGTATTTATTTTCATTTTTACTATCAATCTGTTTTGGGGCATTGACACTTTTAGATGAAAATGTAAAGGTCATTTTAAGACAAGAAAGAAAAATTAGTGAAATCGTTAAAATAGAAAAATAGAAGAAAGAATAAAATTACATATTCTACAGGAATAAAAATTATATTTCATTTTCACAAGATTCTCATGAGTTTCCCAGGAGACCAATCTTACATTCGGGTTTTCATTGCAATGCCTTTTATAGAAAATGTCTGTTATAAAAAATTTAAAAATATAATTCAACCATAATCTTCACATATTTTCCTTGCAGATATTTCTTTGCTAAATATTTTCTTTAATATTCAGTTTCATGGTACTTGATTATTTTCAGCAGGCCATGCATTCTTAGGTAGTCCCTGTTCAGGAAGAATAGCCCCCCTAGAATAAATAAACCCCCAAATGAGTTACTTAATTCAGAAAAGCCTCATTTCTCTACCTCTAAAATTTATATTTACTTCCATTAAAGTAATTAATTCACACAAATAAAAGGCTCAAATGAGACATCTTTGCTCTATTCAGAGGAGCCCTCATTAACCTAGAAATGAAAGAGAGGAAGGAAGAGTCAAAGCATGCTACAACAGAACTTATTAGATGTCAAAGGATGTCTAGGTGCAGCCAATTTCTAAAATAATCACTATAAAAAGATTAAATATTCTTTTCTTACACACCCTGGTTATCCTCTGAGTTTACTTTTCAAAACAATTTAGTCATTGACTACACTCACATAGAGTAAAAACCATATGTCTTGGCCTTGTGCTTTGTCATCAATGTACTTTTCCAGCAACATACTCCACAGAACCATTGAATGTGTTGTTTCTGAAATATATTTTGCATAATTCAACATCCACATCCACACTTTTAAATTTCTTTCTCCCTTCTGAATTCTGCATGGCAAGACAGTTGGGGTTTAAATCTCAGCTTATCCACTTATGAGCTACGTGACTTTGGGTAAATTAAAGTAGTATGTGCTTTAGTTTCCTTATTAGCTAAATAGATGTGGAAATAGTATATATCTCACATGAATAAATGAGTTAATGCCTGGATGCTTTTATTCACTTATGTATCTTCCCAAATATAGGACACAGGGTATTTTACTTTTCAAAACTTTGAAAGCACAAGACAAACGTTACTGAACCATGAATAGTAAGGAGTAGGCCACACTAGAAAGGCCTGGCCTGGGTTTGTTGACTGAAAGGAATAATCATTTGAACCTAGAGGTTTACTAATAAATTGCATAGGTGTACTAATAAATTAATCACCAAGCATTTTGAGGAATATACTCCTGGTAATGCTACAGAGAAAGAGTGAAACCCCAGTTCTTCATGGAGGTACACCCTACTCTGCCATTGTTTGCATACCCAGAAACTAAGTTTGAGAATGCACTCAGGGTCTATGCCCAATGTAAAGTAAGGGAAGCAAGATTAAGCAGAGGAAGAAGCTGAACTATGAAGTGTTTCAATAGAAGGCTCAGATGATCCACTGGCAAGCCCTGGAGCTAGGGTGGCCTATAGAATTCTCTCAAATTCAGGTAAATGAACCAGGTTTTGTACCTCTTTCATCAAATAGTCACTGGATATGAGCTGCCCCAGAAAAAGGCCATAAACTTTAGAGTGGCAGCTGTTTTCCTCTGAGGGTAATCCAGAGACAATATGTGATGTGGTTTTGTAGCCAACACTCCCATCAGCTGAGGGAACCTGTGCCTCAGCCATGTAGGGGAGATTTGGTGATGTATCTCTGTGTCCTTGAAGCCCCTTAAGGTTGAGTTCTGTGATAATTGTACGGACACTGCCAAGTTAGAGTAGCCAGATAAACTGGTTTACTACATTTTATATCATGTGAAAGAAAATATACTCAGAATTACATACCTTCTATTTCTGATTATAAAATCTATTTTATGCAAAGTCTGTCTATGGCCTATAAAGATTATATTTAATTTATAGGCATTCAATACCAGCCAGATAAATGTATAATTAGAGTGTTTGCCAGCAATTTAGGTTAGTGCAGAATAAAGTCATTTTTATGTTCAAGAAGATAGTTCAGCAGAAGATGCAAGGGAGTAAAAGAAAAGAATATTTTCCATTTTAACTAATTTTGGATTTTATTTTCTCAAGGAAAGGTACAAATTTTCCTATCGCATTCCAAGCTAAGACTGGAGCGATTTAAACAGGAATTAGCCAATTTCTACTCTCAAAAAGTCATACAAAACTCTAAACAATTAGTAGTTGATTTCTATAGGGTTTTTGCATGAATATCTGCAGGCATAATTGTGTCCATGCTCTCATCTTTATTGTGGTTGAGTTTAAGGTTTACCAGTAACTTCAGTGAAGGGTGTGATTTAAAAACATCTTTCATATATTTAAGTTGAGTAGAATTTTCTCTTATCCTTCATGTTTATGATGTAAAACCACTCCATTGGGTCAATTTAAAGCATGACTGGTGCTATTCAAATATAAAATTTACAGCTTTAATAAAATTTTATTATACATAAAAATCTTACTAAAATAGTATAGGAAGTTTATAGTGTTTAGAAATGGCTGGGGAAAATGCAGAAAAGCAAACTGCTCTATAATGTTCAAATACATTCACTTTAATTTTAAAATTCAGTCTATCTATATAACTTTAAAAGACAAAGAATAATTAATACATTAAATTGTGTAAAGCAGAAATAAATATGATATGCCATTTCTTTTCTCTTTTGCCTTTCTAGTTATTTTTTCTCATTTTTATTTAAATGGTGGTTTGACCATCACATTCTAATATGAATTATGAAAAATAAACTCTAAATTCAGAGAAAGATATTAAATCATACTTTGGGATAAAAATAAAAACTAATTGTAATTTTTAAAACCGAAATGGAAAATCCAAGGTGACGGGTCAAAATGGAAGTGGTATTTATTGTCTCTGTAAAATAGGCAGTCAGAACAAAATCTTAAAGATGACCCCTAGAGGTAAGCATAGGGAATTAACATTACTAAACTTATAAATAGCCCTAGGTATAATGTACTATATGATCAAATAGGTTAGTTTGTATAATGTACTATATGATCAAATAGGTTAGTTTCCAGACAGATTGGAGAAATTGATGAAAGAATGAACCCATTTTATTTTAGAACATACTTCTTTATATTGGAATTGCAGCACAACTTTTCAGGACCTTAAGTTTTTCCAGGAAATTGCATTTTGCTCCACAAATAACCACTATTTTAAAAATACATAAATTATATAACTAAGAAGTGCTAATAACAAAAATGATAATTTGTGTTTACTAATTTTTATTCTCAAAATATCTACAAGTAAGTTTGCAGGCCAGCAAGAACTTTAAAGCGACTGACACTAAAATTTTCTAAAGATATTCTCCTCTTTAATATTTTCACTACCATTAATTTATTGCCTCCCATCTATCCACACCATGCTGGGCACATCTTCAAATTTTATGTAATTTAATTTTTACAACTGTAAGATATGATTGCTATCTCAATTATTTTATAGATGACAAAACTAAGATTTAATAAGAGTAAATAATGTACCCCAAATCAAACAGAAATTCAAACCTAAATGTGTTGTTCTGCCATGTTTTTTCTTGCACATACATTTCTTTGGCAAAATTTAGAAGGATTTATGCCTAATAACAACAAAGATTACCAACTACCTTCTAACCAGTGGAGACTATATCAAGTGCTTTATATTCAGCACTCTACATTCCTATCACAACTCAGAAAAAAAAAAAAAAAAAAAAAAGTATTTTTCACATTTGAAATAATTGAGGCTCAGAAAATTTGTACAACTTGCCCACATAGTAGCACAGTTAACCAATAATCTATAAAGTGCAGTCCTTGTTGCCACTGTGATATATTTATTTAAAAACAGCACATCACGGTGATATTTGTTTATTTAAAAAATAAATTATCTGGGATCATGAACTAGGGCTATGAAAAGGAGAAACCTGTGAGAAGAACTCAGAAAAAAGACATGTCTAGATTGTAAATGAGAGAAGGGTTGGGGAGCTATCGTAAGTTCTGCGAGCTCCTTTTAACAATTGAGAAGTTCTGATAATGTGGTTTGTGACCTTATGGTCATTTCATCATTCAGAAGCTACAAGAGTAGGATAACTAAGCCTTACATGTATGCTGTGAGAACTAATTAGATAATGTTAGTAATGTTTACTGAGTTCCTTAGAGAAAGATGTCTAAATGCAACCTGTTATAAATAAATGCACTGAGGCTCTTTTGGACCCTAACACAATTGATGAGAAAATAGAATATCTCACATTTGCGAAGGAAAGAGAGTAGAGAATCACTAGAAAAAGATGGAGTACAACATATAGAAACATTTTCGTTTGCAGACAGTCTATATTTGCAGTTTATAGAACAGATAAAAGCCAGAAAAGTAAAATGAAAAATTAATTCTTGTGACTAATTCAGTTAACAAGATTAAGAGCAAAGGGCCTAAGACGCTTTATACAGAAAGAGAGAGAGAGAAAAAAAAAAAGTAATTGAAAGCAAAGACTTGCTAGCTGATGGGAAGCTGAGCTCTCCAAATCAGTCAGTTTGGAGTTTAGTTCACATTTATGCCCAGGAGAAGGATTTATTTCTGAGTTTTCATTGACTTTTGAAGTCAAAGCATTCTTAAACTAAAAGATCCATGGAAAGTGCAGTTGGGTAAGGGGTATATGTATCATATATCTGCAGAATTTTCAGGAGAATAAACAAGTCCTCAATGTATACAGATTAGAAAGATATATAAAAGACCACTCCCTTCAATAAAGATAATTCTTTAGTCCCTAAATTGTATAAATCTATAATTGAGTGTGTGTATGTGTGTGTATTTATATAATCTGCATTGCCAGATTTAACAAATAAAAATAAAGAAAATCCACTTAAATTTGGATTTTTGATGAAAAGCAATTCTTAACTACAACTCCATCATTGCATCATACATACTTATACTAAAATATTGTTTGTTGTGTATCTGAAATTCAAATTTAACTGGCATCCTGTGTTTTATCTAACAACTCAAGATAGAACCTTAGCACCAACATTGGGGAGGAAGTTTTTCTGTCTTCACACAGACAAAGAAAGAAACAAGACTTTTAGAAGAATACATTGTTTGGTTTATTTATTTGCATAACTAACCCAGAGGAATCTTAGAAACTGAAAATGCCCAAAACACTTCATTTTCAATTAAATTGACTGAAATTAGCATGGATACTAAGATATCAAAACTGATAAGCACCAATATTTCTTAGGAGTCTGACTGATGATATCCCTAAATTGTCTGTAGCTCAATCTCACACTGAAAAAAAATACTGTGTTTTGAATCACAGGTAGTTCATATTTTATTGTGTATAGATTTGTCATGTATGGTGAAGATATAACCGTATTCTCTTAGGAGTTTGTTTATGCCTGGACCCAAGTGGAAAAGTGGTGGAATAGGCCTTTTATAAATGGTTTGAATGTGTACAGAGGAACTAGAAGAACACAATCGAGGTGTCCAGTTGGAAATGCAGACATCACTGAATATATGTTGAAGTTTGTATTTGTCAAGTGCGCCATCTTTGGTTAATTTGCATGCATACTGTGAAACTGACCTTGTGATAATTCATTCTAGGAGAATAAGAACTTGGGCACCACAAGTGAGATTTAGCATCAGTTTTTGAGAGATTTAGAATTGTGTTTGTTGGCTGTTACCTTGTGCAAACTGACCTGTACTATTTCCATCATTAATTTCAACATTAAGGATTATTGGAAATCTTATTAGAAAATATTTTTAGCCTTGAATTGTAAAATGTACATAAGGACGATGTAGCTCCTCATCTTATTTCCCCATCCCCTTCCCTTTTCTGGCTATGTTCAATGGAACCAAGTCACAGACTGAATTCTGCTGTACATACATTTATTAGTAAACAGTCACAGAAATGGTCAAACAACGTGTTCTGTAATCTCAGCAAAGCCTCAACTCCCTATCATTTTAGGTGTTCTGAGAGCATCTAGAATAAAAGTTTCACTAAAGGCAAGTGCATCAATATTCTTCAGGCACCATACATCCAAACTTAAACTCAGAGTCAGGAGGCAGAATTCTTCGATAATCGTTTGTACAAGGGATTGCCCTGAATCCTAATTTAACAGACTCATTCCAAAGAGCATTGGTTATATTTTTTTCCCAGCAAAAGATACTCAGTTCCTACATTTTGAATACTAATCTTTAAACCTGTAATATAATTTCTAACATCCATTATGTTAATTAGTAATACCTATGCTTGATCAGAAATAAAGAGTGCTAAAATCTGTTTATAGTTCCTTCTGGAACGTGTGCTTTGGGTTAGTTTAGGAAAGCTCAATTTTAAAACTATTGAAAAGGTATAGATGAAACATATGTGAAACACATATGTCTACAAAGTACTTTAAAGCAAATTTCAGTTCTAATACACCTGAATCTAGTCTTGAACATGCTGTGAGCAAAATCAAAATAGATGTGTCACTGAAATGTGCAAAAAAATCACAAGACCTAAAAAGCATGTCATTAACATGACATGAGGAAGACCATTTTCTGACTGTCAGAGCAGTGCTCAGAATTGCCATTTTATGGCTCTTGGAGGTCATTAGCACAGAACATTTCTGCACTGAGGGAGAGAATAATGTTCCTTAATACAATAATAGCAGCAACCTTTATATTTGGTGAAGCAACACAAAGCAGGTCAGCACCAGAATGGACTGGTGTGGAGCATCAGAACATTGGTGCTGCTGGGAGGAGCAATGTAAGCATTGTGGAATTTCTGCATTCATAAGATCTCTTCAAGTAGTCTCTCAATAACAAGGGAGCCCTTTCAATTAAAAAGCAGAAGTAATAAGTCAGTCAAAGCCGGGTTCTACTGCTGATGTAACCTCTTTTGTGTTCATAAGCACATGATGCCTTGAAAATTTTAATTACATTTATAAACATTTTTTGACCTGTAATTTACTAGATATTGGTAGACTCAGAACTGAAATAAATGACTTTAAATTATTATAATGCTGTCCATCTAAAGAGCATGAATTTATTTTTATTACCATTTGCTCATACGGCTTTTGAAAATGCTATAAAAATTTGGTAAAAATGTTGATATTATGTTCCCAATCTTTCCAACCATGCAGATATATTCGTATGCTCCATTCTTACGTATATATTAGTAATGTAGTCAAGGGGAAATTTACAAACAAATATAATTATCTTCTAAAGAATTATTTTTAGATTTATCTTTATTGTAGAAAACATATCCTATGTGATTCCTTGATCTGAAAATGTACGTTTTAGTTACTTCTTTCAGCAATATTTTTGAAGGATTCTTTCTAACATAGGTTCTTGGTGTGTGTGTCTGTGTTTTTACGTAAAACCGACTGCTTACGTAAAACAAATTGCAATGTAATAATGTACAAAATAATATTTGACAGAAAACAGATCTAATATGGAATTACCTACCAAAAGAGATGAAAAGTTAAGTTCAAAATTATTTCATTTTGAGATGACCTAACTTTAGATTGTCTCATGCCCTATTCATGGAGTAGTGTCACTGTGGGTTGTTATCTCTATAATATCATGGAGTTTTAAAATATCTAATCTATCAGAACAATACACTGACCCTGAGTTGCTCTCAACTATGTTATTTGGATTCACACAAATGGATTCACACAAAATTTAGAATATTGAGATTTTTCAGTCTGTCTAGGCTTTTCTCTGTAGCAAGTCAACTTGACAAACAACATTGTAAAATGTAAGAACTAGCTATAATCAATGTCTCAGGGACTCTTCATTTGTAGAAAAAAAATATTAAAGACCAGCAGTTGGCTATGTAGAAAACACACACACACACACACACACACACACACACACACACACACTCACGCACACACACATATGCTGGCAACAATATTGCAAATATTAATACCTGAGAAAAGTAAGAAGTCATTCAATGTGAACATTATCAATACAATAAGGCTATACTAATCAGATCAAATACATATAGAAACTGAATCAAACGGAAATCAGCAAACTATCTTAGACCAGGATGAGACATTTCATATATCAACCATCCCTAAAACATCTAACATCTTTCAGACAAAAGGGCATTATGTTTATCATCTTGTTAAAGAAATTAGATGATATATCAACAATCCTTCATTTAGATTTAGCTATGATTTTCTGTGATCTGCTCTGAGATTGGTTTCAAAATTTAAAATATTGAGATGAGCCAAAACGTATATACATGTTGTTCATAATTTTTAAAGAAAAATAAGGATTTTCTGTAATATAAATCTACTGTTGAAGAATATATGCCAGGTAATGAAAAAGATTTTTAGGTTTTGTTTTCATATTACCCAAAGATATGCCTTCAGGAAATCATTCTGAAAAGATGATTTTTAAGTTTCTCAAAAGAAATTCATATTTTTACTACTATTGGCTAGAAATGGTTTAGAATGTTGAACACCTGCACTACAGAGAGTGTTAACTATTTATTTTGGAAGCAGATGATAAAAGACTATCTCTTAATAGAGCACATTACCTACTGGACCGAAGAAAGTAAAAGCATACTCAAAAGTAAGTGATATTTAGTGCTGCAATACCTATAGTAAGAGAACATCAAATTTTACAGTCTTAATAGCAAACTCTATAGAAATTTAGTTGCCTTTTTATACAATCCCAACTGTATCCTTGAATAAAGTGTTTATTTGTGACTAAATATTCTGTGTGTGAAATTCCTAAAAACATCACTAAACATGCATCTCTCTGCATCACTCTGACACAGAGATGATGTTTTTAATTAATAAGAAAAAGCAATTTGATCTCAAGAACTTCACTTACTTTTTTCCATTTGTGATCTGGAAGTTCTTGTCCTCCATTTTTCTTCTTTTTATCAATGAATTATTTTTTTTTAATGTTTCTCCCTGCAGTGCCAGTTGTAGATTTAATTTTTTGGAAAGAGCAGACGTGTCACATATTGTGTGGAGTATATATTGAAATATAATAAAGATAGCCTAAAGGTACTTCTAAGCACAATGATAACCTAGATTTTTTAAATAGCAGAAGGTTCTTTTTATGTTTGGTTGTGAGATTGTGCTAATATCAGTATAAAGACAGAGCCTAAAGAGCCAACCAGGGTTTTGTTTCTATGTATTTTGGTTAGTTTTGTTGCTATTTCAGATTTCTAGCATTTTATTGTTTATTAGCATATGAAAGAACTAAAATATGGAATTTTTTTGTGAACTGTTATGTTTTTATTTGTCTTTCCTCCCCCTTATTGCATCTGAGATGACTTCAATTTGCACCTTTATAGGGCCACTATGATGTTTCAGTCTGAGGTGCAGCTTCTGGGTTCACAAGAATAAAGGAAATAACCCTAGCCTTCAAGAACCTCAAGTTAACAGAAAAGTAGATGCATACAGTTGGATCCGGAACATAAGAATTGGCATAAAAATTCCCTCTGGCAACACTTAGGGAGAAAATTTTTTTTAACTCTTTTTTAAAATAAATATGATATTATTTGTTGTGTAAGCAGTTTTCCTCTAAACTCTGCAACTTATTTTCTGTAATCTAAAAACATATATAGCAAACTTTTGATTACTTATTGATTTATGCGTAGAACCTATTTTATAATGTTTATTTTAGACTACAAGAGAAACAACCATTTTATAGACTTTTACAGACTAAACAGTCTCCCAGGCTGGAGTGCAGTGGTGCGAACTTGGCTCACTGCAAGCTCCTCCTTCCGGGTTCACGCCATTCTCCTGCCTCAACCTCCTGAATAGCTGGGACTACAGGTGCCTGACACGATGCCCGGCTAACTTTTTTGTATTTATTTTAGTAGAGACTGGGTTTCACCTTGTTAGCCAGGGTGGTCTCGATCTCCTGACCTCGTGATCCACCTGCCTCAGCCTCCCAAAGTGCCGGGATTACAGGAGTGAGCCGCCGCTCCCGGCTTATTTAATTTTTATATTTAGAGAACAAAGTATTAAAACTATATGGAAAGTGTTCCTGGAAGCAAACGATGAAAATCATCACTATCATGGAGTATATGCTTTATTTGTGGCTATTGTCCATAGAGATAATTTTTAGTTATCCTATTTAATCAATTTAAAAGTTAATAAAGTTGTTCAAATATAATTAGGTAGAAATAAACTATAATTTGATATAAATTATATAAACTTAAAATTTTAAATATTGTACATCTTCATGAAGTATTAATAATTTGTCTTCAGATATATTTAAAGAACTAAAAATATTTTAGGTCGATTTGAAACTCTATAGGTTGTTTCCATTGCCGTTTTTCTTTGTAACATACCCCAGACGTGATAAACACTATCTGGTGTTTATGGAATATGGTGAGAATTTCTCATTTATTATCTATATACACATCTATAGGAAAAATGTAGTATCATTTGACATGTTTCTTGTTATCTCATTTTGTGAACATGTAGCCTTTCTTATTTTGGCTCTATATTTTGTTTTTGAGATTCACTCCTTTATGGTATATCTACCTGTTCATTTTGAGAACTTTATATAATCCGTTATATAAATGTACGACTACTTATGTACTTATTATTTTACATGTATTTCAGTTGACACTTTCTTATTGTGATTTTTTTTTTTTTTTTGGTCAATAAATATTGTTAACATTCTCATTTTTCCTATGTGCTAGTATTTTTACTTAGTTCTTGAATGCTTTTTTTTTTTTTGAGACAGGGTCTCATCCTGTCCCTCAAGCTGGAATGCAGTGGCACAATCTCAGTTCACTGCAACCTCCACCTCCTGGGATCAAGAGATTCTCAAGCCTCAGCCTTCCGAGCAGTTGGGATTACAGGCACCTGCCACCATGCCCGGCTAATTTGGGGATTTGCTAGAGACAGGGTTTCACTAAGTTGGCCAGGTTGTTCTTGAACTCCTGTCCTCAAGTGATCTACCCGGCTCGGCCTCCCAAAGTGCTGGAATTACAGGTGTGATTTACCATGCCCAGTCAATTCTTAAATACTAACAACGTTTTCCCAGGACCCTCTCTAGAGGAGCCTGGGACAATTTTTGGTTTTGGTTTTGTTTTGTTTTACATTTTAAGCATCTGGTGTTTTGTTTTGTTTTGATTTTCTGTTTGCTTTTGAGTTCAAGGGTAGAAGTACAGGTTTGTTTCATAGACAAACTTTTGTCATGGGGGTTTGTTGTGCAGATTATTTCTTCACCCAGGTATTAAGCCTAGTACCCATTAGTTATTTTCCCCATCCTCTCTCTCCTCTCATCCTCCACTCTGGTAGTTCCCAATGTCTGTTGCTGTCTCTTATGTGTTCATGTGTTCTCATCATTCAGTTCCCACTTAGAAGTGAGAACATGCAGTTTTTGTTTTTCTGTTTCTGTGTTAGTTTGTTAAGGATAATGTCTACCAGCTGCTTCCATGTCCCTGCAAAAGACATGATCTTGTTTTTATGACTGCATGGTAATCCATCGTGTATATATAACACATTTTCTTTATCCAGTCTATCCTTGATGAGCATTTAAGTTGATTCCACGTCTTTATTTTTAATTGACTACCCACAAAACTTTTAAGTCCAAGGTAGTATGGGAAATGCAGCTCTTGGCACTATTCTTACTCGTGGAATTTCTGGGCCTGTCTGACAAGACATCATCACACTGATAAGCTAAAATAAAATTTGTCTCCAAAGAGTTTGTGTTGCTTTGCAGGCCCATAAGCAGTGTATGTAAGTTTAAATTTCTTTCAATCTTGGTAAGATCATACTTTATATGTGATGGTATGTGTGTGTGTGTCTGTGTGTGTGTGTCTTGAATGATTATAAAATGGTTTGGATTAGCATAATATTTATCTGGAGATTGACCATCTTCATATGCACTTCTTAAGTTGAACGCTTAGCTCATTTATTTTAATATTTCTAATATTTTTAGTATATACAGTCACCTATATATACTAAAATCTCAAGTATCTCCCTTCATTCTGTGAAGATCTGTGTTCTGAAATACTGTCCCACTCTCCAATATTACCTTTATCATAAATTTGGGTAATTTCAATATCATATAAAAGATCCTTCTTATTGATTGGCTTCTCCTTTTTTTCCACCTCTCTCCTTTAATAAATATGTCCTGCATGATATCTCAACCACTCTGTGGTTATAGATTTGACTTTACATTGTAAAAAATCTGCAGTACTTCCATGTCAATTGTTCCATTCTTAGACTCTTGTTTCTAATATCTCTAGGACATTCTTTACAAAAAAATCTCATTTGAACAAGGTCCTGTCACCTTCTACCACATTCATTTTTTTTTATTTTTCATTGCTATGGTATTCTAATATTATTTTTATTCTTTTAATTTTTGTCATGAGATGCTTTGGGGTTTTTGAGGGTTAAAGTCTTATCTGGGATACCCTCTAGTCTGAGGACACCAGGAGTTTCTTACTGTCATGCTAGCATATACATAGTCTCCAGAAGTTCATCAAAATTACCATCTAAGTGTTCCCACCAATTTTGGCTTTAGTGGCTTCTGCTACAAATAAGCAGATCTCAGTTGTGAATCTGACTTCATTCTCTCTCCAAATTCACACTGGTGGTTTGCTCTGCAACCTGACTTCTCTGACAGGTCTATGAAAAGCTGTTGATCTTCACTTTATTCAATTTTTTTTTTTTCAAAAATGGAAGTGAGAATTTCCTAACCTTTTACATGTCAGAGCTGACACAAGAATATTTCAACAATATCTGAATCCTTGAATCAGATAATCTACATCAAAGTGTATTTTTTTCATCCTGAATAAATCTCTCTCTCATGTGTATGTGTGTGTGTCTGTCTGTCTTTCTGTCTCTCCCTCATCTTTCTTCCACACATCCTAAGTCTCTCTTTCTTCATCTGATAAAGTCAGCTCAAAATAATAACTGTTCTCCCTGTCTTCTAGGTAGGATTCAATTTTTTTTAAGTATTCAATACAATGACTTTGTTAGTTAATAATTATAATACTTTACATAATGACTATAGAAATATTATAGCAACTTCTATGTATCTAGCTTCTGCTATAATAAATTTAATAGCTGATTTAAAATTACTATCTTTTTAATTCTTACAAAATCCAGGTACATTAATATACAGGTCCACAAGATATGTAGCATATATTTAGGTTCTGCATGCATATCCAGCCTTACAGTGTTATACACATCATCCTAAAACCCCAAGTTGCTGTGCAACATTGAGCCAATATATTGTGCTTTGATTCTGATAAATGGCTACAGTTATTTATCCAAATAGACATTGAAAAAATATCTTAGTAAAATTGAGGGGCAACATATTTTATCCTTTACCCCGCATTTTCAAGTTAGTGACTGGAAGACTAAATTTTTACTGAAGATATAATTTCTTTCTTTCCTTTTTAATTCTTTTACAATATTTTTCACAGTATTTTAATTTGTGACTAGCCTTTGAAAATTAAAATAAGTCAGATTAGTGTTTGAATTAATATCCAAATTCTTGCTTTCTCTTGAACAACAGAAAGATTTGGCAAATCTGTACCCACATTCTTTTCTGACAAAAAGCAGTTGGAAATTATTTGTGGCTTATTTGGCAGGCTGTATGCATTTCAGTTCACTACAGTCTTTACCATTTCTTAGTTTAATACCTAAGCTTGCTTCAGTTGTTTCTTTAGAGGTAGATATGAAAGTTTCTGTTTTAACATTTCAGTCCTTTGAACTGAAGTTTTAATCTAAACATCCATTATTAGTTGAGTTGTCAATCAATGTAACAATGGAAACCATACATGAAATGGGGCCAATCACCGACTTCTTTGCTCCTTTCTTGCATGCTAGCAATTGGATAATCCATCATATAGCATATTTAACCTGACAAATGTGCAACTGGTCATTTTATATGGCAGCTTCCCAATGCTTCATAAATTTTCAGAAACAAAGAAACAACAAAAACTCATGAAGTTATTCAGATTAGGGACTCTGCAGGTACCTGCTGTCACTTCATCTTCAGACTCCTTTTCCCTGTGTTATATTCTTCTCTATGCAAAATGACAAGTCATCAAAGGTGTCAAAATACTGCAAGAAGAATATGAATGGTGAGAGCCTTAAAGTGGTCTTTCCTACCTGATATATGTTGTATTCCTTTAGTTTTGTGAGGATATTTTTAGTTAAATGTAATAAATCACTTATTTTTAAAGTTTTCTTAGTTTTTAAGTGTTGAGATTGTTTCTTTATTATGTTCCTAAACACACAAAAAAGAAAAGGTAACACGACATTGCGTAAGATTCAAGCTAAGGGAAGAAGCCTATGCTAGACAAGATTTGTAGTGCCCAGCCTTACACAGGGATAGTTAAGAAAGATTAAAAAAACTACTGCAGTGTATTGATGTGTAACCCTGGGCTCAGAGAAGCTAAGTGATTTTTCCAAGACTACACAGTGGTGACAGGGAGCACCCTATGGACTTTCGGTCATTCATGAGTTCATAGCCTGGCTCTGTTATTCATCTGCTGTGTAAACTGGACAAAGTTATCTGAATTGTCTCAGGCCTGCCCACCTCACCTGTAAAATAAAAATAGCCATACCCAGTCTGTAGGGTTGTTTTCATGATTAAGTGAAATGAAACCTGTAAGCACTTAACCTACACAGGTCAAGCATCCCTAATATGGAAGTCCAAAATCCAAAAACCTCCCAAATTTGAAACTTTTTGAGTACCTATATTACATCATAAGGGAAAAATTCCACACCTAACCTCTTGTGGTGGGTCACAGTCAAAATGCGATACACAACACAGAATTCATTCCGTGTCACCAGGTAAAAGCCCTTCTCAGCTCTCTTTAGTTGTGATATATTTTTTCTGTGCATTCCCAGATTCCCCCACATGCCCACATTCAAGCAGGCCCACAGAGGGCAATATAATGGCACATGTGCAGGCTGGACCTGCCCACAGCAGCTTCCCCATTATGCAAAGAGATACTTAGAGGACAAAAAATGTTGTTAATGCGGCAGGTGACTCTAGAGGAAACATTTCAAAAGCCACCCAGTGGAATGCCTCTTCATCCCTAGAGACCTATTTCCTGGTCCCTCAATGGCTTCTGATGCTTCCTCACCTGAAAAATTAAAATGTGCGGTACAGTAACCTTTGAATCAAAGCACGGCATCATAGGGGAAGACTGAAAGCCTGTCATTGTTTCTTGTTGCTGTGATTTAAAGCTGATACTGGTATTCTATGATGCTACTGTACTGCTTAGTTACACTGACACATTATTTTTTCACTGTATTAATAGTATTTTTTCTTTCTTTTTTCTTTTTCTTTTTTTTTTTTTTTTTACTGTTAAACGCTATGTGTAAGAAAATGGTTACTTATCAGTAGCATATAATTTCAGAGTCAGGAATAATGGTAATGCCAGACAACCACAGATTGCTCACACAGGTAGCTGAGGCAGTGACACATTTACTTTTTAATGTTTCCATGTACACAAATTTTGCTTCATCAACAAAATTATTTAAAATATTGCACGAAGTTACCTTCAGACTAGTGTATAAGGTATATATAAAACATACATGAATTTTGTGTTCAGACTTGGATCCTATCTACAAGCTATCTCATTAGGTATATGGAAATATTAAAAAATCTGAAACTCTCTGGTTCCAAGCATTTCAGAAAAGGAATACTCAACCTATAATCCCTGGTGTATGTTTAAAAAGACAAATAGATAGCAAATAGTTATTTGCTTGAATACATTTTATTTATCTATATAAATTTGTGTTCATTAATTCACCAATGTTTTATAATGTTATTTATTCAGGCCCACATTTCTTAAGTAAAATAAATACTTAGGCATCATAAGAATGTATTACTTTGGATATGGTATATATAGTAGCACTTATGCAAGTGTGTATAAAATGCAAAACTAAGCTAAACTAAAACTAAAACCAAATGGGCACAAGAAATCACCATTTCAAATTTATTTCTACCAAGCTACTAAAACAGCACTGAGCACATTTGGGGACATATTGTTCAGATGCCAATATTCAGGCACCTACATAAAGCTGTTAAGTGAAAATGAGAGAAAACCTTCAAGGACCTGGTAGCTGTAGCCTCTGTCTGCTACCTTAACACAACAAATAGATGCATTAGGAAGTGCTATATTGTATGTGCCCGAATACCTATGTTAGTCTGGGAAGCACACATATATCATTACATTTCACTGTGCCACTGGCAAGAAATAATTAGTGGGAAACCGAGCAATTTCAAATTGACGATATCAAAATTTTTAAAAAATACTTTATAAAAAAGATAAATACATATCCAACTGTCATGATGGGAAATCAGATGAAAAATGTGGATGTGCAGTTTTCTAATTCAATTAAAGCCTGAATCAATAATTACCACTTTATAAGAGTGATATTCTATAGATTATTAAAATGAGATGCAACCTTTATTTTTAATAATCAGATGGAAAAAGAAAAAAAAAACTTGCCTAAAATACAGTGAAAATATAACAGCTAAATAGTTGTTATATTACATATCATTTATTTGTTTAAATAATCATTGATCTATTCCTTCAACAAATACGTATTATGAACCTATTATTTGCCTCTTTAATCTCTGGGGATAAGTTAGTGAAAATAGATCCTTTGCTCAAATGGAACTTAGATGCTGGGAGAATCATTCTGGCAATAAACAAGTAAACTTAAATATACAACATTGCCTAAGATAAAGAGATAATGTGTGATGAGCAGGGCTATTTTGATAGAGCACTTATGGAGGAGGTGATCTCTAAGCAGAGGTAAATAATGTGAGGGAAGACCAATGCAAATATCCGGAGGAAAATATTCCAGGCAGTGGAAAGAAGAAGAACACAGAGAAAGGTTGTTGTGCTTGAAGTACGTTAAGCTGCTTTGAGCCATGACAGCCATGAAGGGAATACAGTATGTGATTAGGGAGTAAGGCAGAGTCTAGATTGGATCCAATCATCTAGATTATGGTGGAACTGAGATTTAATTCTGTGATAGGAAGCAATAGGAGGTAGTAAGCATAAAAGTGATATAAAGTAACTCATTTGAAAAATATACATCAGTAAAGTATTTTGTGAAAAATGACCTGTAGGAGGCAGCATTGGAGATCAGGATACCTTTTAAGAGGATGCTGCCAGCATCCATGTAACAAGTGGAGACTGTGGCATTCCTAGACTACTCTTTCTGACATAACCGGCTTTGCATTGTTAATAATCTCTGTGCCCTTGTAGAAGGCATTACATATTTTCAAAAGTGTCATCTCACTTGAAGTTAATAGGAGTGGCATTACTGTTTCATTTTACAAATTAAGAAGCCAAGATATAAATATAACTGCCCTATTCAAGGGTAATTATGTGAGAACTGTGGCAAAAGAACAAGAACATCCTCTGGCTTCTTAATCCTAAATATATGTTTAAATATATCAAATTATAGGGTGTCTACAATAACAAGCTTAAACTACTCTTAATCTAAACCCTACTATTTAATAATATTTAATTTAATACATTTATTGAATTATATTTAAAATGATATCTGGATAGCACTACCTAGTACTATGCCCCTTTGTGTTTACTAAAATATTTATGAAAACAAGAACATATCAAAAACATAATAAAGCAAATTGAATTAGAGAGGTAATTGATTACAAAATCAAAGTAGTATATTCTCTATCTACAACAGAATTTAATATTACAACTGAATGAGGCTCCCCTGTTGTTCTAATACCCTATTCTCACCAGGCACCCTAATTAAAGGTTCTCCCTAAGCCTTAAATTCCCAATGTGCACATTACCCAAAACAAACAAAGGAAAACATGAGCACCTGTCTCTTTAGCACAATTGCTACCATTTTGATTTTCTTTTTTCTTCTATATATTATAGTATGTACAGTTTTCATTCTAACAGTATTAAACGTTTATTATTACGTATGCATGTGCACTCACACATACACATAAACAATACTGTAACATGGAAAGTGAAAAGTACAGTCCTTTTTCCCAGCCTACCAAGCCATGCTGTTCAGATGTAAAAACTGTTACTTTTCTTGTATGTATTTCCAGAAAATGTTCCATTTGTGTGTGTGCACACTTCTTCCTCAAGAAACTGAAATGACACCATATATGCTGTTGTGACTCCTGCATTATTTATGAGCATAGGTATATATCAAACTACTTTTTTATGTGTGCCATAGTGGTTTGCTGCACATATTGACCCATCTTGTAATTTGCCTCCTCTCACCCTCCACCACCCAACAGGTCCTCGTGTGTGCTATTTCCATCTCTGTGTCCATGTGTTGAACTCCCACTTATGAGTGAGAACATGTAGTGTTTGATTTTCTTTCCTGTGTTAGTTTACTGAGGATGATGACTTCCAGCTTCATCCATGTGCATGCAAAGGACATGATCTCATTCCTTTTTATGGCTGCATAGTATTCCATGGTATGTATGTGCCACATTTTCTTTATACAGTCTGTCATTGATGGGCATTTGGGTTGGTTCCATATGTTTGCTATTGTAAATAGTGCTGCAATAAACATATGTGTGCATATGTCTTTATAGTAGAATGATTTATATTCCTTTGGGTACATACCCGGTAATGGGATTACTGGGTCAAGTGGTATTTCTGGTTCTAGATTCTAGGAATTGCAATACTGTTTTCCACAAAGGTTGAACTAATCTACATTCCCATCAGCAGTGTAAAAGCATTCCTATTTCTCCACAACCTCAAATCTATTGTTTCCTGACTTTTTAATGATTGCCATTCTGACTGGCATGAGATGGTAGCTCATTGTGGTTTTGATTTGCATTTCTGTGATGATCAGTGATTTTGAGCTTTTTTCATGTTCATCGACCCCGTAAATGTCTTCTTTTGAGAAGCGTCTGTTCTTATCCTTTGCCCACCAAACTCTTTTTCACAACATTTTGGTATTCCATTGTCTTTTATGATTTAATTTTTTATTTAATCTCTTTTATGTTAGTACATATTCTGTTTGTGTTGAAATTTTAATTGTTAAAAATGATACAAAGAACATCATTACACGTAAGTATTAGTATTTTATTAGGCGTACTCAACGGGGAAAACTTTCTGTAAGTTAATTGATGGGGCAAATTATTTTTCTGTTTTCTATGTTATTAGACTTTAGACATTTTTATACCTTTCCAAAATATTACACTTCCAAAAAGAAAATCTAATAATTCCTAATTTACCTGATTGATGGGTAAAAGACATTTAAAAAAAGAATAGATAATAAATCCAAAGGGAACATCACACAAATATGAAAGGCCAAAAGTTTAAATTGGTACTATATTACAAGTTTAAATGGTGCCACATGTATTGCTTTTATTTGCACATTTTAAATGTCTTTCCATATAAGAATAATCTTCATTGTTTTCCTGTGAAATAGTTTCTCAGACACATTATGTAGTTTTCTGTTAGGTTTGTTTGCTTTTTGTTCCTTGATTTCTGAGTTACCTTTTATATTAATAAAGTAAGAATTTGTTCTATGGTACATGATGCCTTATACTATATTATGAGGAAGGCAAATAGCTATCATTTTCTTCTATTTATCTCTATTAATCCATTCAGAGATTAAAATATCTAATAAAATTAGGAAGGAAATTTAAATGACACTTCATTTTAGAGTAAAAGATTTTCACAAATAAATTTCCCTTGGTAGGAGCAAGATCAGAAAAAGCACATGTAATGTTCTGGGCAATGCAGAATTTTTCATTTGAACAAAGCTTTAGGAAAAGCAAGCAATGTGGTAAAGTCTTGTCTATCAGGATTATACTTGATTAATATCCTCTGGGCCTAGAAATTAGCCTAAGAGCTCTGCACCTCAGCCTGCTTCCAGGCTGCAGACTGCCTAGAGACTGCCAAAATAAACAAGAAGATGAATCCAGACACATACATAAAACTGCACATAAATACTATATCTGTATATATCTTTCCTCATTCTAGAAAGAACAAAGAGAAGACAACTCAACTTCAAGTCTATTGAAAAAAATAAGAAATCCTTAGACTAATCTTTCAAAACATTATTCATTAAGATCTTTTTAAGAAAAACAAAACTGGCATCCTTAATAACATGAAAGAAATGTGTTCTCTATGAAACAACAGGTAAAAGTTACTCTTTTTTTGGTTCACAAAATTATGCATAAGTGCCTATAACGTATCCAAGACTATTTGATTGATGGGCATCTGACTACAAAAGTGAACAAAGACAGACAGGGCTCTCCTGCTTTCATGGGGTTTACAAAGGAGTTTGCATAGGAAGAGTAAGATTGGCAAAATCTTATGAAAATGAGTTAAATTACTCACTAAATTAAAAATCTAAGTAGTACGTTATACTATGAGTATATGTGTATAACAGATGAATTGCTTAAGTGGATATTTTAGAGATCAATGGGCTAAAAATCAGTTGTGGAGTCTTTGAAACTAGTTTTACAAATAGGATTCTATGGTGATATCTATATATGTATCTTAGAGTGAAGTGCTTCTTTTAGTGATTTTAGTACTGTCAGAGTGTAACAAACTTCGATGAGTGAGTTTGTTACTCAGAGGTGAGTAACTGAGGTGAAGCTAGAGTGATTAGTTTGGTGCAGGCACATCAGTCAAGGAATTGAGAAGCTCTTGTATTGGCTGGTTTCTTCACATAGATAATCAAATCACCCATTGTGGTGTAGAGAAAGACAAAAAGCAATTGCAAGGACTAAAAGTAACAAAGGAAAAGAGTAGGTGAAAGAGTCAGAAAGAGAGGCTGCGAAGGAACATGGTTTAGATATGGATGAATGAACAAAAGACTGGAACCAACAATGGGAAACAAAGAGACACTACTCCTAACTTCTATACCTAAAATATGTAATATGTGAGGGAGTAAGTGCTAATGTCTTGAGAGTAGATTCTAGATCAATGTAAGCCAAGAAAGTGAATAAAGGGAGTTTGATGGTTATGGAGTACCTGGAGCAGAAGGCACTGAAGTGTCTGGGGGTTTGCAGAAGGAAGAGTTACCTATGTAAGCAGTAAGGGAAACAGTACATTGTAGGGAATGCTTAAGTGGAATAGGCTAGATGACTCTGTGTGTGTGTGTGTGTGTGTGTTGCTTATTTGTATGTGGTAATATTTGGAAACTTGGATAAAATACAGGGTGAATTATGACAGTGAATCTAAAAGCAAGTGAAAGAAGCTGTCTTCCTTGGCAAGGATTATAGTAGACCCAGAAACTGCCAATTGCATAGAAACAGCAATATAAGAGAAAAATAGAATACAAAAATAGAAACAAAGATAATAGACTAACTGAAAACAAGGCTGGGAAATATCGGAAGATAGGGGAGATAAGTATAAAGCTATAGAAGACAGAGTAGAACCTTCACAAATTCAGAAGTAAGAAAAGTCAAAGAGACATAAAATTTGTTTAAATCTAGTAATATATGCCAAAATTAAAGCAAGTAAAATTTCTTTGTTTAGTTATATACTTTTTAAATGTTGAAAAAGAAATCAGAGTTCAAAAAAAGTGTGAGGAAGACGTTCCCCTATTTCCTAAGAGACAATCTAAGAGCTCAGTGCTATTTTAAACATAGTACAGAAAGTTATAAATCCAAATTAATTCCAATTTAAGTAGTAATTAAAATTGTGAATGTTATCTATTAACACAGGGAGAAAACATATCAAAATCTTAACAAAGCCATTTAAATTATTGGAAATGATTGTTTTTACATGACTTACATACATATTGGTGTATTTTGAAAAATCCTGCAATCAGCTTTTAAAATAAAAAATATATTATGCATACATGAGTATGTATGTGTGTGTATGCATAGAAAGATATTTTATACAATTTTGTATAACATATAAATGACTAAATTCTTAATTTTAACCAGATGGTACATCTATGCAATGACAACATAAGCAATTTAAAAAGATATAAAATGGTGCATGTGGTTGTTAACAGCATCTCTGAACAATGGGGACACTGAGAAGATGAAGCAATACACATTGTATTAAATATTGTTTCCTTTCCATGCCAAGGACAGTGGCAGCCAGAGTCATTCATTAGTGCTCCCCTGTTTTGTTTTGTTTTTTTTTGTTTTGTTTTGTTTTGTTTTGAAGTGAGGCTTGCTATGCTGACCTGGCTGGTCTCAAGGTTCTGGCCTCAAGGCATCCTTCCATCTAGAGTTTCCAAAGTGTTGTGGTTTCAGGCATGAGCTACCATGCTCAGTCCATTAGAGCTCCTTAACACAACTGTCATGATCTGTCCACTGGGCTCTGGTGATTCCTAGTTAAGCAGGTCAATCAAGGTTTGCCCAAATAACAGATGGTCTCTTTTTAATGTTTGCTTGGTTAAATTGTCAAAAAAAAATTTTAAAGCAGAAAGAAAATAATTATAACAGGTACCAATCCGAGTAAATTAATATTTAGACTTGGAAAGATGTCCACAAATTCTAAGCAATTAAAGCAAGTTGCAAATGTCTATATGTGGAAATACATACATACATACACATATATTCATAGAAGATGTGTGTGCACATGTATCCATTGCATATATGCATATACATTATATATTTGCACATATGTATATCTATATATACACACAATACATATCCATATGCATGCACAAGCATTTGCACTAATGTATGTGTGTGCATGTATGTGTCTACACATGTGTTTCTACATACCTAAAAATGGTTGTAAAGTATGTGCAAGCCTATATTCAATTGTTATTTCTGTGTAGGGCATTTGGTACTAGAAATCAACTTTATTTTCTTTCTTATATATAATTTAATGTTTAATTGGAATTTTCCACCATGGAAACATAACACAGCTGATATGAAGTTCCAATATAAAATGTCAGAATGCAACTATTCAAAGCAATTTTCAGTCTGGGGGTCATTTTTTTAAAGTTCAGTGGAGAGATTCTGTATGTGGTGAACTGCTGAAAACCAGCAGCAACTTCTGGAAACTTACAATTGAGGGATTCCAGCAAGGGAGCCTCTAAAGAACCCAGGAAAATGCTCATGAGAATGCTCTGCTTTCAACATCAGCCAGTCCAGGCTACCAAGATAGCTAGGGAATAAGAAGCACGTCACATAAGGAAGAACTTCGTTATTCTCTGACTTCTTCTCCCTCATAGTTTTGGAGAGCTGAGTACAGAATATAAGAGGTGATGAAGTAAGTGACCAGAGAAGGTAGAAGTGTTTTCAGAGGAAAGGAGAAATGTTATCCTACTGAGCAGCTTGAAATGAAAGGGAGAGACAAAAATACGTTGTGTTGTGATTACATTTAAATCAACACACACACACAAACACACAGTTGTTCAATAATTTACATTTACTTGTCTGTTTTTCAAAACTACTTTGAATATAAGCATGCATTACTTCCAAATAAAAGATATATCAAAATTAGTGAATTATTAGCAGAGCAGATAATCCATATTAAGCAACAGTGTTTTAGGTAAATGACAAAGTTTACAGTTCAAATTCTGTGTCTAATTCTACAACAATGTCTTTCAATATGGCAAGGTCTATTAAAGTATATTATTCACATGTACAGTCATATGTCACAGAATGGTGTTTTGCTCAACAACAGGCCAGATATACAACAGTAGTCTCATAAGATTATAATAACATTTTTATATTATTATTATACTTTAAGTTCTGGGATACATGAGCAGAGTATGCAGGTTTGTTACATAGGTATACACATGACATGACAATATGCTGAACCCATCAACCCATCATCTACATTAGGTGTATCTCCTAATGCTATCCCTCACCTAGCCCCGCACCCGCTAACAGGCCCTGGAGTAGGATGACCCCTCCCTGTTTCCATGTGTTCTCACTGTTTAACTTCCACTTATGAATGAGAACATGCAGTGTTTTGTTTTCTGTTCCTGTGATAGTTTGCTGCGAATGATGGTTTTCAGCTTCATCCATGTCCCTGCAAAGGACATGAACTCATCCTTTTTTATGGTTGCATGGTGTATATGTGCCACGTTTTCTTTATCCAATGTGTATATGTGCCACAAGGTGTATATGTGGCCACATTTTCTTTATCCATGGTGTATATGTGTCACATTTTCTTTATCCAGTCTATCACGGATGGAGATTTGGATTGGTTCCAAGTCTTTGCTATTGTGAATAGTGCTGCAATGATCATACATATTCATATGTCCTTATAGTAGAAGGATTTATAATTATTTGGGCATATACTCAGTAATGAGATTGCTGGATCAAATTGTATTTCTAGTTCTCAATCCTTGATGAACTGCCACATTGTCTACCACAACGGTTGAACTAATTTACACTCCCACCAACAGTGTAAAAATGTTCCTATTTCTCCACATTCTCTCCAGCATCTGTTGTTTCCTGACTTTTTAATGACTGCCATTCTAACTGACATGAAATGTTATCTAATTGTGATTTTGATTTGCTTTTCTCTAATGACCAGTGATGATGAGCTTTTTTTTCATATATTTGTGGTCCACATAAATGTCTTCTTTTGAGAAGTGTCTGTTCATATTTTTTGAGGTCAGCATCATCCTGATACCAAAACCTGGCAGAGTAACAACTGAAAAAGAAAATTTCAGGCCAATATCCCTGATGAGCATCAATGCGAAAATTGTCAATAAAATACTGGCAAACTGAATCTAGCAGCACATCAAAAGCTTATCTACCACGATCAAGTCAGCTTCATCCCTGAGATGCAAGGTTGGTTCAACATATGTAAATCAATAAATGTAATCCTTCACATAAACAGAACCAATGACAAAAACCACATGATTATCTCAACAGAATCAGCAAAGGCCTTCGATACAATTTAAACCCCTTCAGGCTAAAAACTCTCAATAAACTGGGTATTGATGGAATGTATCTCAAAATAATAAGCTATTTATGACAAACCCACAGCCAATATCATACTGAATGGGCAAAAGCTGGAAGCATTCTCTTTGAAAACCGGCACAAGACAAGAGTGTCCTCTCTCATCACTCCCATTCAATGTAGTATTGAAAGTTCTGGCAATCAGACAAGAGAAAGAAATATAGGATATCCAAATAGGAAGAGAGGAAGTCAAATTGTCTCTGTTTGCAGATGACATGATTATATATTTAGAAAACCCCATTGTCACAGCTCAAAAATCTCCTTAAGCTGATAAGCAACTTTAGCAAAGTCTCATTGATTCACAAAATCAATGTGCAAAAATCACAAGTATTCTTATACACCAACAATAGACAAACAGAGAGCCAAATTATAAGTGACTTTCCATTCACAATTACTACAAAGACAATAAAACACCTAGGAATACAACTTACAAGGTATGTGAAGGACCTCTTCAAGGAGAACTGCAAACCACTGATCAAGGAGATAAGATAGGACACAAACAAATGGAAAAACATCCCATGCTCATGGATGGGAAGAATCAATTTCGTGAAAATGGCCATACTGCCCAGAGTAATTTGTAGATTCGGTACTATCCCCATCAAGTTACCATTGACTTTCTCCACAGAATTAGAAAAAAACTACTCTAAATTTCATATGGAACCAAAAAACAGCCTGTATAGCCAATACAATCCTAAACAAAAAGTACAAAACTGGAGGCATCTCACTACCTGACTTCAAACTATAATATCATATTTTTAATGTACCATGTCTATGCTTAGATATCTTTAAATACACAATTAGAACTGTGTTAGAATTGCTTACAATAGTCTGTATAATAACGAGCTGTACAGGTTTGTAGCCTAGGAACAATAGGCTATACAATATAGCCTGAGTGTGTAGTTGGCTGTACCATTTAGGATTGTGTAATTACACTCTATGAGGTTCAAACAGTGGTGAGATTTCCTCAATATGCATTTCTCGGAACATATCCCTGTCATTAAGCAACACATGCCTCTGTGTGTGTGTGTTTGTATAATATGACATATGTATATATCACATAAGAAAAATGGAATAATAAAATTATTTAAGCTAAATCTTGCCTTGAAACATGGAAAACATCACAGAAGAACTATTTGAACTGGGTGTTAACAAAATTACCCACTAACTCCAACTGGTAGATAAAAGCATTTTAGGATGTATAATGATCTATGTAAAAGTACAAGAAATATCATGGTATGTTATGCAGAGAATAGCCATATTAGTGTATATGGCATATAAAAGATGGGTGGGCAAGGAAACTGTTGGGCATGATGCTGGCCTGCTTCATTGAGAGGATATTGTGGAGTCATTCAATGTCATGCCAAAGCATGTGGATATTATTGTATTACTAACGTGGAAGTCAAGAATCATTTTAACTTGAAGTTACAAAATTGGATTAACATTACTTTTGGGTTTCTCCTCAATGCATTTATTGTGCTTTTTAATTTACCTTTACCTCAAATCCCCATAGCACTCACTGTCTCTTCCACTGAACTGGGAAATTCCTGGCATTAGAGGTTATCTATCTTCTCTAAAACAACAACAGCAGATTTTGAAGGATTGACAAAAATAGCAAACTAAGGTTTTGACATTATTGAAAACAGGAGTGGAACTATGCAGGATGAATATTAAAATTTAGTGATTTTTTTGGAGAGTAGTAATTATAAAATTGATATTGATATAAAAAAATAAGTAAAATTTATCAGAAAGAATATGAAAAGCAAATTGATCAAAAATGAAGCTTTGCTTTCTATACATGTTTAAAATGCCAATAAAAAACAATATTTCAGTTTGTTTTTTAAAGAGCTTAATCATGCAATTTCCTTGTCATAAGTTATAAAAAGTTTCCTTCTATCATTTAGTAATTCCCAGTGTGGAAAAGTTAGTTATACTGGGAATAGTATAAATTTTGCCAGTTCGATAGATATGCCTATGCCATTTCAGCTTCAGTCTGAAGTAATACATAACAACTATGTCTACCTGGATTAGGGGTTTGACTGTAAAGATGAGGCATTTAGGCAGGGTTTATTTTCCCCCTCACCCCCTTGGTTCAAAGCATATACACCATATGTTTAAAAAACATAAGCTTTTGGTTAAAATTGGTCATACAGTTAGAAATATCTGGCACCTCTCAGACAGTTTGACCCATTTAAGGATTTTTTTAAATTTGACATTCACTTTCCGTCTCAGTAGCTAAAGTTAGAAGATGCCAGTCGGTATGACTATAAGAAAGGGAATGAACACACAGACTGAAGCTGCTTTTGGATGAATTGTTTTATTTATCTTCTGCAAAGATAAGAGGTAAAAATCACTCACCTGAGATAGGATTCAGTGGAATCATCTACAGCCTTTACTAGATTAGAGGAGGCTGGCTATTCCCCAAGCAAGAGGATGCCAGCTGCTTGGAGTAGGTATCAACACAGCTAATTAGCATGGCCAAAAGAGACCACACCATTCTCTCTGGCATTTCCAAAGTAATATAGAATCTGGTTTGTTGCAATATACAATCATACTCTTGAAAATATTGTCCTACTCTTTGCATTGTTCTCCTTTACTTATTTCTTCTTTACAGTTCTTATTTGTCTCCTTGATTTGTGACTGTAGCAACAAAAGTGTTTATTTATATCTCTGATGTAGAGAAAAAGTGTCTATTTTCAAATTAATCTACTTTTAAAATGGGCTTGTTATTATGACCTTATAATGATTCACAACCAATGAAGGTTGTGATGTTTCTACACTTCAAAATAAAAGTCATATTCACTTTTAGGAAATGTAATGCTATTTAGTTTTTATAAATGCTTTAATCTCATTATAAAATTAATTATTCCACCTTTAATGACAACATAAAACCGATAAACTATTATACACTAAGGGTAAAAATACTGTTAAAAATAAAATAAAACAAATGGCATTTTTACTTTTATCATCAAGAATTTGGATCAAATTATTTTAACTTACTTATTATTGCTTCATGGAAATGGATGGTTGTATCCTAATCAGATATTTAAAGTATTTTCTTGAACAGGTTGAGAAATTGTTTCGCATTCAAGATTTAGAGTTATTTATTTTCACTTATTTGAGGAAAATTTCTGAAATTCCCACCAGATTGAGGAAAAAAATTGAAATTTTATAATGTCATACTTTATTAGCCTGGTGTGGTGGTGCTCACATGTAATCCCGTCTACTCAAGAGGCTGAGGCAGAATTGCTTGAACCCAGGAGGCAGAGGTTGCAGTGAGCCGAGATCAAACCACTGCACCCCAGCCCTGGCGGCGATACAGTGAGACTCCATCTCAAAATAATAAAAATAAATACATACATACATACATACATACATACATACATTTAAAAGTCATGATTTATTTTTAGCCCAAAACTAGAGTAAGACTGAAAACTGTCCACAAGTTCAGAGTGAAATTTCTTATAGGCAACTCGACTAGATCTCATTTTATTCAAAGTTTGATTTCTAGGAGTTAAAAATACATATTAAAAAAAGTCTTCAGACAGGAAGAAGAAAGAAAATACCTGTACGAGATAGTTTTCTACTGAGATATTTGTTCATCTGTACTTAGAGATAAAAAGAATCACGTTAGGAAATAGGTAAATGTAAATAAAAATGTTCTCTTAATTTTTCTGATTTTCAGTATTGCTTAGTCAACTACACTTTAGAAATTATTATTTATCTGTCTTTGGAATTATATTTTTATGCAGTGACAGATAATTGAAGGAAGATGTTAATAAGTGTTGGTTTTTATGTTGCAACATTTCCCACTTGTTTGTCCACTTTTCCAAGTGAAGGAAAGGTAAATATTAGGGGCAAATGGTGATAGAACTGTCGACACACTAACATTGTGAAACATGTTCACTGATGCCATTGCAATGACAGGCTCATGTTAGAGTGAAGAATGGAGATGGCTCAAAGCCACCTCTCCCTTTTGTCTCTTGCCTGCTTTTGTGGGTCTTTTCTAGATGCTAGGAATAAAGTAGGGGGAAACATTAAAAGCAGACATGACATTTTCTCTTGTACTGTTGACATTTTAAAAAACATATCTAAATACTTCCTTAGTCAGAAAATCATATGCTAAAATTAAAGCACAAAATGCCACAAAGTAACTACACAAAAAGTATAGGGTCTGGTTTTCTTCATATGCCAAATATCATTGAATATGGGTAAAACTTGCTGCATGCTTAGATTTTTACACTTTCTGTAAAACCATCTCCTGAAGAAAAGATGGGCTGTCCACAGTGAAATGCCTGGTTAAGTGTTTTAACTATTTTTAAGTTGTTGGTAACAAGACTGATTTCCATTAATTTATGTTGACTGCTTTTATCTACCAGGCATTGTGCTAATTGAGGATATTTAATATATAACACCACTTGCTCTCCTCATAAAGCTAATTTTTAATATTGGGGAAAGAATGAAAATAATTTTATTAAAATGAGACAGGCATTAATTAATAGATTAGTTACTAGGTGATTCCTTAGAGAAAATTATCACACGTCTTCATTTACTTTATTACGCTGTCATTGTTTCAATTAGCATAGAAGGCAGCATTCTAAGATGCCCTTTCCCAGAATTCACGGGCCCTGCCGGGGCACTCTTTTTCTCTCCGTTTTTCAATCAGATGATAATTTAGGTACTGCTTGAAGGAATTTTGAAGATAAAAGTAATATCCCAAAACAGTTGACTTTAAGACAGGGAAATTATCTGGGTTGGCCTGACCTAATTACATGAGCTCTTTAAAAGCAGGAAGTTTTCTCTGTCTGGTCACAGAGGAGTATGTCAAACAATTGTGCTCTGCTGTTATGAATTGCCTATAGCCACGAATGGAAGGTGGCCTCTAGGAGCTGAGAGTTGTCCCTTGTTTACAGCTGCTGAGAATATGAAAACCCGTCCTACAATCACAAGGAAATTAGGAAATCATTATTCTACCAATAGTCAAAAAGAATTGTTTGTTCTACCAATAACCAATAAGCTTGGTAGAGGACTTCATGTCCCAGATGACTAGAGCCTCAGCCAGCACCCTGATGTAAGCCTGATGATACCCTGAAGCCACACCTTGCCTAGATTGGTAACCTACAAAAACTTTGAGATAACAAATTTGCACTGCTTTCAGAGGTTATTTTTTTTCTTTACAATTTGATACTCAACAATAGAGAATGAATACAGTTAAATTTTAAGAAATAATACTGATGAAAATATATAGCTGGCATCAATTCTGATTTTCTTGAAGTAAAAGCGTAAATCATCCATAAAAGAGAAACTAATTGAAATTTTGCATTATTAGCATAAACAATAAAATTTACAGAACTTATAAAGTGTCAATAACCTAAAAAGTATCTTTGTATATATCATTACACAGATAATTTTATTATGTATAGCATATTAAAGATAAATATTTGTAAAGATACAAATATTAAATATAGCATATTAAAATGACAAGATATAAAATGCATCTATTTCTTTTTAAAATTGTCCAACCTGATCCTGTTTTCAAAACTACACAATCTAAGTTGGTGTAATGATGTGGACTCAGTATCTTTTCTTTCTACCACATATTTCTAATGTCAACTTCCTAATTCTCTTTGAATAAAAAATTATGTGGCCTAATTGAGCACCAAATAGATGTGTCAGCCTTTAGGCAGTGGAGTTTAAGTGGAGAGGTCATGATTTTTGGTGTTAGAAAATTTGAAATTCTACAAATTAAATTAATATGTGCTCCAGTTTTTTTATACTTAAAAAAAACTTCCAGAATTATTTCTCAATTTGTTAGATAAGACAAATAATGCCTGGAGTTCTGCTTGTTAGTGAACATGAGACTCAATAGATGGGATGAACACGCATGGCTAAAAAATAACGTGAATTAGATTTAAAATGTAACCTCATTAAAAAAACAACAATACTAAAAAGACCCGGTATTGTGGACCCCTCTTTCTTGAATCTCACACTCATTTATGTCTGTTCATTCTTACTTTTACAATCCTAATAGATAATTTATCAGTGCATATCTGCATTACTACAGCCTCCTATGTCATCTCTCTACCTCAGTTCATATCAAATATACTCTGTCCTAACCTCAGCTGTAAAAGTCCACACACTTCTGAATTTTAATAGGAATTTTTTTGTGAAAATGTCTATAGTTATTTTGAAAAGTGTGTCTTAGCTTTCAAGAAGCTCCCAAAATCTCAGTGAGTGCTTAATATGAAAACTAAGCAGTGGTCGGATATGGCGGCTCACACCTGTAATACCAGAACTTTGGGAAAGCGAGGCTGGCAGATCACCTGAAGTCAAGAGTTCGAGACCAGCCTGGCCAACATGGTGAAACCCCATCTCTACTGAAAATAGAAAATTAGCTAGGCATGGGGATGCATGCCTATAATCCCAGCTACTGGGGAGGCAGAGGCAGGAGAATCGCTTGAACCCGAGAGGCAGAGGTTGCAGTGAACCGAGATCGTGCCACTGCACTGTAGCCTGGGTGACAAAGCAAGACTCCCTCTAAAAAAAAAAAAAAAAAGAAAGAAAAAAGAAAATTAATCATAGATTATTCTGTCTTAAAATATGATATTCATTATTCAATTTATCTGATCTAAACCGTTAGCAGTTCTTCATTATCAACAGGTTAAAGATATTGATTTGGTCTTCTTTATAACTTTTCTAGGGCTGATCACATCCTATATTTTCTCGGGTCTCCTTTCCCGTCAACTGGAACCATGCATGGGCTCACACCTAGTGCCCGTCCCAGTGGAACCTAGTTTCAAATATTTAGCATAGATATTTGATGCTTTTGTTCAATAAATGTTTATTGATTGATTTTATGTGCCAGGCATTGCATAGTAGCCTATTGTTCTTCATCTCTCTTCAGTTTGCTTCTCCATACCTACTATGTGTCTAAAGCTAAGATCTGTCTTAGGACCTTGGTGATCATAGCCATCCCATCCAGAATACTGCTACTCTCCTCTTTACCTATTTTAATATAGCACATTTTTGAGTTCAGTTCACGGTTACTTTATTTATACCTGTTCTATCACTATACAGCAAGAGTAACTTTCTCCACATTTCTAGGCTATTTATAGTTACCCCTGCTTTGTACCGTTAGTTGTTGTATTTCATATGCATATCTCCTGTCATAATGACACATAAACTAACTTGAACTCTGATCGTGCGTATCTTGCACAATTTCATACATATAAAAGGTACTTTGGTATTTGTAGACTTACATGAAAATAGTAAAGTAAGTATTGCTTCTGTTTAATCATTGCATTTATTTAGACACAGTTTCTATCAAAAAATAAACTATCAGTGTCCATTGTTTCCCTTTTCTTGTTTTCCTCCACCACACACAGAAATCATTAAGGTCAGTTTCTCCTATCTTTGTACATTAAATAATCAACAGGAAACCTTCCTTTCTGGCTAAATTTAATAATAAGATCCCATGAAATATAGGACAGTATTGAGAGGTGATTAACTGTAAAAACTTTGTTATAGATAACTTAGGTTTAAAGTCTATCTTTTCTACTTTCTAAGTTTTTGAGTTCTGGAAGGTTCTTATCAAGTTCGTAGTGACTTAGTCTGTTAAACTATGAAGTTAAAAAAAAAGGTTTCTGGGCTGGGCGCGGTGGCTCAAGCCTGTAATCCCAGCACTTTGGGAGGCCGAGACAGGCGGATCACGAGGTCAGGAGATCGAGACTATCCTGGCTAACACGGTGAAACCCCGTCTCTACTAACAATACAAAAAACTAGCCGGCGGAGGTGGCGGGCGCCTGTAGTCCCAGCTACTCGGGAGGCTGAGGCAGGAGAATGGCGGGAACCCGGGAGGCGGAGCTTGCAGTGAGCTGAGATCCGGCCACTGCACTCCAGCCTGGGGGACAGAGCGAGACTCCGTCTCAAAAAAAAAAAAAAAAAAAAGTTTCTGTATAATTAAAGTTAGTGTCTGTAATGTGAACCCTATAAACAGTAACTATTATTTATCTTTATTTATCATTCTACACATGGTTATAGAATGGTTTGGATGAGTTCAATTTTGTTTGTTTGTGAAGAGCGTCTTCTCAGATAACATTTGGATTAAAGAACATTTTCTCCAATAGGAATAGATGTTTTGATTGCTTTCCAAACCCAGGAAACTGAGAATTCTGAAAATAACTTTCATTATTATGACCATGAAGTGTTCTCATTTTAGTTATTATTATACTACATATGAAAGATATTGCATGATTCCCCATAATTCCTCAGCACTTACGAGTTTTCTTTATTAGTTTTGGAGTATATTCAAGATTGGGGCCAGCTTGGCTTAACTTTGAAGGAGATCTTGGAAACCGAATAGAATATACCTAATTTACTTTAATGAAATCCTTCTGACAGATTACATTTCTAGTAGCCTTACCCACAATTATTTTTCTAGGCTCTGTTTTCACAGAAATGTATAATATCTATACCTCATAAGAAGTAAGTATAACAGTTATCTGAAATGACTATGTGATTTATTTTGTAAAATTAATATTTATCTCTATATCAACATCAATAACTTATTAAGTATTCACGTAATAAACTATATAAAAATAATATTATTTTGAAAAATAATGGTCTTGTCATAGATTTTCATAAAATAATTCCTTTTAGGTTAAATATTACTTCTACACAAATATTGATATAGTATTTTATTTATTGTGATTCAGAAATATCTAATAATTTTAAACTGTGAACCTCATGAGATCCATTTGTGTTGGTGTTTGAAGAACATTTTGCATGAAGAAAACAAAATTGGAATTTTTTTTATTATACTCTAAGTTCTAAGGTACATGTGCACAACGTGCAGATTTGTTACATATGTACACTTGTGCCATGTTGGTGTGCTGCACCCATCAACTCATCAGCACCCATCAACTCATCATTTACATCAGGTATAACTCCCAATGCCATCCCTCCCCCCTCCCCCCTCCCTATAATAAGCCCCCCTGTGTGATGTTCCCCTTCCAGAGTCCAAGTGATCTCACTGTTCAATTCCAACCTGTAAGTGAGAACATGTGGTGTTTGGCTTTCTGTTCTTGCAATAGTTTGCTGAGAATGATGGTTTCCAGCTGCATCCATGTCCCTACAAAGGACACGAGCTCATCCTTTTTTATGGCTGCATAGTGTATATTCCATGGTGTATATGTGCCACATTTTCTTAATCCAGTCTGTCACTGATGGACATTTGGGTTGATTTCAAGTCTTTGCTCTTGTGAATAGTGCCACAATAAACATACGTGTGCATGTGTCTTTATAGCAGCATGATTTAGAATCCTTTGGGTATATACACAGTAATGGGATGGCTGGGTCATACTGTATTTCTAGTTCCAGATCCTTGAGGGATCGCCATACTGTTTTCCACAATGGTTGAACCAGTTTACAATCCCATCAACAGTGTAAAAGTGTTCCTATTTCTCCACATCCTCTCCAGCACCTGTTGTTTCCTGACTTTTTAATGATTGCCATTCTAACTGGTGTAAGATGGTATGTCATTGTGGTTTTGATTTGCATTTATCATTTTTAAAAAATAAAAATTACCTGTCATTAAGATAGTCTTTTCATTAACAAAACTTGTATTACCATTTAAATATTCTAATGGTGTTGTGAAGTTAGTTGTTTTAGACAGTCCTCAAAGTGAAAATATGTTCAAGGAGTATAAACTTAATGATTAATGTAACATATATAGTATGTGGTACTATTCAGATCTCAGCAGATTTAACATGATATCCTTCTATTACCCCTTGCGGAATATGAGATAAATTCCTCTGTGGTTGGAGAATCACATTCATTTCTATTTCATTACCTTGAATAAATTATTATCTAAAATGTACTATGTAGATACAACAATAAAGTACTTGAATATACAGAATACAGGCTCATAGAAATAATTATGGTGGGAGTTATAATTTATTATCTCAACTAAATAAGACACTTCTAATAACTTTTCAGAGGCCAAAGTAGACTATTGGATTTTAATTTGAACCTATCAACTTTTAAGACATAAACATGTATATACAGATTTTTAATAGTAATTTTAAGGAGTTGATTGAGACTTTTTTTAATGATAAAAGTTATTAGGACTCCATAAGTAATATTGCTTGATTGGTCCTTTGTGTATACCAGTGTGGTTTGTTTGACCTCACTCTCTATAATCTCATTTGCATATGACTCTTTCTTGACATGAGTGTTTGAAAGAGTAGTTCAATCAAAGTGCTGAAATTATATCAAATTTAGACACATTTCCCTTTTTCAAATTTTGACATATTTTCCTTTTTCATATTTCAACTAGACACTCTTTGACTATCATTTCTCCTGATACTCCATCGTTGCCAATGTTTGAAGTTGCATTAACTGAAATCAGAATGATACGTATGCATACCTAATAATTATTGCTTCATGGTTGATTAGTCTCCTTTGTACATCTACTTCTCACAAGATAGTTTGGGATACAGTAAAAGTGGAGAAAACTAGTTGTTAACTATGAAAATTATAAGACTTTCAATTCAATGCTTAAGAGACTTGTTAATTAAAATCAGTGGTTTTTGACATTATTCTTTAAAGTTTAATGTTCCCTGAAAAAAATAAAGTTATAAAAAGTCTATCAATGCTTATAGCAAAGTCAGGCTATCTAAAACACAGTTATTTTTCCAGTGAATATCTCCTGTTCAAAATGTATCCTTAAAGTCACTCCTTCAAGATTGGATGTCTGTGAAAAGCAATTTGTCTACCGATTCACCAAAAGAAATAAAATACATACCACTATTGTTGTTAAATTGTTAAATTAAAAGAGAAAGAAAGAGAGAAAACACAGGATCCATAGTATTAAACATGGGGAGTGAGATATAAATAATTAAGAGATTTGGTGTTATCTACCAAAGATATCATTTCTATTAAATGCAGCTTGCTAGGAATATTGTCTATTATAAAAGAAGTGATTTTGATGCTTTAATTGTGTCATTGAGCAACAGGTGGGAAACAGCAATGAACGAGAACAGCATGTAAAACACCTAGGTAAAAACAAAGTATAGCAGTTTCTCTAAGGATTTCTTAATGAATTCAAATTTTTGTTTAGAATTGAAGACAAAAATATACAGTTAGTTTGGAAAAGGAGAGACGGGGTCACTTAATGTTGCCTCAGTGGAATTATCTCTAAATGACAAGAGCACTCCAGTAGGAGACTAGCAAACATATACGGCACTAAAACTGGCTTTATTTCTTACCATACCCTTACATATATAAGGAGAAAGATTGGGTTATATAACAATAGTTTATCAGGTTTCTAAAATACGTTTACATATTGATTCAACAGGGGTGCAGTTATGATTGGCATCTTAAAACCTTGTACTAATAGGACAAAATGTTCTTCTGATTTCTAGGATGAAGGTGAGAGGAAATGAATGCTATTGAGGCAGATTGTAAAGGCAAGAGTCACACCTGTGTTGTGATGAGATTTACTATGCATCTTGGCAAAGAATGAAACAAGTGAAAGCAGCTGAGAGTTCAAGCATTCCTTTATTCACATTTCTCTTCCCTTTTCTCTCCTGGGAAGGGTTATCACAAAATGACTTTTTTTTTTTTTTTTTTTTTTTTTTTAGTGTGGAGCAGCATTGGTTTTGAATTCAAAAAAAAGTGACAAGACTTACAGACCTCTTTTCCCTATATTTTTGTTCATTTGTAAGAAATGCATAATAGTAGTAATAACCCTCTAAAGTAATTGTGCGAACCTAATGTCTTAAGTAAGTTTTCATGGTGTTGGATCAGTCAGCGTTCACTCAGGGAAATAAAACCTCTCTTAAAATATTTAAGATAGAAAGAACTTGTCATCTGGGTAGTAGAAGAGCTGTGAAACTAAACTGGAAATAATAAAGTATTAACACCAGCAGAAGACATTGCAGACTCTAAGTGTATTATAAAATATGAAGGTGGTAACACTGGCAACTAGAAAATAGGTAAGCCAAAGGCTTACCCATTTAGGGTAACCACTTAGGGCTTTTTTAGTCAGAGCTGGAGCCAAGAGGGAATATAGGACCTGCCAGAGAAAAGAGGAAAAATACACTGGCTTCCCCCTTATTTCTACCCTTTAATCGCTCACTACTGCTTCCTATTGCTTTAACCCAGACGCTAAGTCTGCTGCCACAGGGACCCGGAAAATGTCACCTATTGGATCAGCCTTCTGTTAAAGTAGAGCCCCACATGGAGGAAGCAAAGACTGGATTCAAGAAAAAACACACAAAGGACTGGTTCATGGTTCACATAATATGTGCTTCGTAAATAGTGCATCTCTGATATCTTCCGTTAATTAATCTAATCTCATTCACTTTTAAAGTATTTATATAATTTGTATATTTGTGGCTTTTATTGATGTCATTGTTGGAGTAGACTACAAATAAAAATACAGACAGAAAATAGCAGAATCAGGGATTAATTTTAAGCCATGTTTTGATTCAAATTCTCATTGGCAGCTGTTTCAAAACAATGGACAAACACACATAAATTGTTTCTGGAATCACCACGGACCCCAGATTGTCATATCATTGTATGGCCTTTTTCTACATAGGCAAGTTTAAGTAGAAGCTAATTCTGATATCTCATTTTCCCAGTCTCATCTCTTGCCATTTCCCAGTAATTCTCTGTACCATTTTTATTTTTAATCTTCATCTTTGCCGTTACCTAAAGATTTCCCCTGACTCAGTGATTTTGCCTGCAGTGATCTCTTTGTTGGAATGCCCTGACATCCCCTTTCACCTGCCACAAGCCAACTAGTGCTTCAGTTCTCAATTCAAAAATCACATGCTTTGTGCAATCTGCCCAGATGTCCCTCCATGCAAAATTAATTGTTCTTTCTATTTAGTTATGATTGTACTTGCTATGTGTCTCCTATTATGCCACTTATTACATTGCACCACGGTTGGCTAGATACTTGTCTGTCTCTTCTCATGTGACATAAACCCTAAAGTAAGAAATTTATTTTTATGTTACTGTTATCCTCACCTCTTTGTGTAGTAACTGGACCTTTATATGCACTCAATGAATATTTATTAAAACAAGTTAAAGTTTGGCTGATAAAAGAATATAAAAATCAAAGATAAACATAGTTTGGAAATTACCATTATGCTATATTATCTGGAAAACTGAATGAATTATTTAATTCACATTTTATGTAATGGCATAACCTTGATCTATACATTCTATTAAAATATTATTCCATGGGCAAATTCATTTAGCCCTCAATCTCCACTAAGCAAATTTATTATGCACCCCAATACCTCTATTTTGGTATTCATCTAAGTACTTTCCCTCCTGTGTACAAATGGATAACCCTCTATTTTACCCCAAGGCATATTCAAGCTTGAAAAGGGCTGTAGTAATCCAAAAAGAGAAATGTACACTGTTCATTCCAGCAAACCATGACTATCAAAGAGAATGCCAAAGGGCGTTATTCATTAAAAAATGAATTAACAAGGCTTTCTGCAATGTTGCTGCAGATTTTTCTTTTACAAAAGACTAAAAGAATGCATGATGCGGTGAATTCAAAAGAAAAAAAGTACATTCTGGCAACCATTCAAATGCAAATTTGGCTATGCTGAGTGTTCAGGTGACAGCCTGGGTGTTTATATATTGTCTATCATTGTAACAGTGAAGCACTCAGACAATCTAATTAGGTTATTAAAATTATCTGTTTGAGAGAGACTAGATTTCCCTGAAAAGCTTCTATATAAAGTTGTTTTTGAATAGCAGAGAAAGATGTACTAGGACCTTTTACGTATAAGGAAGATTCATGAAAAAATAAAAACAAACTAAAACAAATTGAAATAGAACAAGCAACAAACAAAAACAAAATACAAAGAATCTATTAGGTTAAGAATTTTTCATGATTTCTGTATAACTGAATGTGAATTGAGATTGTTTCATTTTAACTTATGTATAATGTTTCAAATTTATGATTGTCCCTCACAACACACAGTAGTTTGAACCATTCTTGCATAGTTGATGCGTTTGTTCTATTATGTGTGTCTTTTCTGTGTTCGCATCACACCGACTGTAATCCTCTCTGCTACAAACATCTCTAGAAATTTTAATAATGTCAGCAGAAAATACAATTACAGCCTTGAGAGGGGGATTCACTATCTGCTGCCTGAATATAAGAAAATACAAATTATGATGGATCCTTAACAAACTAATACTTTATATAGATTCTGCCTAGAGAAATATCTAATGACTTCACCCTAACATGTTGTTAAAGGAACTTCACATACAGTTTCATTTCTGGCTAGGCAGACCACTAATACAACCACTCTTAAGGAATGTGTTCTGTCTCTTGCTTATTAATATTGTTCAAACTGTACAAATGACAACAATAATCCACAAATACTTTCTATTTAATTATGATGGTTAATTATGATGGTTGAAATGGGTTCCTTTGTGTCCAGCACAGTCAATGTGAAAATAAACATTTGTCCACCTAATCAGGCTTAAGGAGTCAGCAATAAGTGGAACAATATGTTTACAATGGCTTTAATAGAATTTGGTCAGCCACTCAGTGACTGTTTACTAAAACAACAAAATGGTAATTAATATTTTCTGTGTTTCTTTTTTCTCACTCTTTTTGGGAAGGAAGACATAAGAGAACACATTTGGGTAAGAAAATTCTATTCCCAAAGTTTTACTTTTCTGGATAAAGTTGGTGGTAACAGCTTGATCCAGTTTCATATAGAATGATAGGAACATTTGAAATGTATTGGTATGCCCAAATGTCCATCAGTGATAGACTGGATTAAGAAAATGTGGCACATATACACCATGGAATACTATGCAGCCATAAAAAAGGATGAGTTCATGTCCTTTGTAGGGACATGGATGAAGCTACAAAACATCATTCTCAGCAAACTATCACAGGGACAAAAACCAAACACCGCATATTCTCACTCATAGGTGGGAATTGAACAATCAGAGCACTTGGACACAGGAAGGGAAACATCACACCAGGGTCTGTTGTGGGGTTGGAGGAAGGGGGAGGGATAGCATTAGGAGATATACCTAATGTAAATGACGAGTTAATGGGTGCAGCACACCAACATGGCATGTGTATACATATGTAACAAACCTGCACATTGTGCACATGTACCCTAGAACTGAAAGTATAATTTAAATAAATAAATAAATAATAAATAAATAAATAAATAAATAAATAACTTAAATAAAAACAAATGAAGATGACTCCATGGACAAGTATGTTCTCTCAGTACCCCAACTGATTAGGGTTTTAAAAATATTTTTCTTTCTTTAATAATAAAGTAACTTTAGCTTAAAAAAAGAGAAAAAGAAATTTATTGGTATGAAAATAAGTGAAATAAATCTTTGTCAGTTTAATGTACTTTTTAGAATAAACTGAACTCAAAGATTATTATATTTATACAAAAATCATAATTTTATTAATTCTTAGAGTGTAAGGCTGACGTTTACCTTTGCACAATTCACACAGAAAATATATACATAAATAAAGCTTAAGCAACACTGATAAATATAAATATTTTACCCCTTATTAAGAAGAAATAGGCCAGGAACAGTGGCTCATGCCTGTAATCTCAGCACTTTGGGAGGCTGAGACAGGTGGATGGTTTGAGCCCAAGAGTTCAAAACGAGCTGGGGCAACATGGCCATAACCCATCTCTCTCTACAGAAGAAATACAAAAATTGGCCAGGCATGGTGGCATGTGCCTGTAGTCCCAGCTACTCAGGAGACTGAGGTGGGAGGATTGCTTGAGCTCTGGATTGGAAGCTTTGATGAGCTGTGATTGTGCCACTGCACTCCAGCCTGGGTGACAGATCTTGTTTTTTGGGGGCGGAGGGGGAAGAAGAAGAATGTTCTTTACCAGTAGCCAATCTCCAGACTGATCATCAAAGCAACACTGTACAATGCTGCCCAATTTGTGCTTACAAACTTATTACAGTTCGAACCTTATATGTATCTCCTGTGCTTCAGTCAATCTGGAGTATTCGGAATTTCCAGGACACAACACACATTCGGTCACCTTTGCCATTTTAACATTGCCATTTTATCTACCCATAATGCCCTCTTTACTATGCAGTAGACACCACTGGATAATTTTATTTGAAGACATTTCAAAATGGTATGTTTTAGTATAAAAATAAATAAAGCTTCTGTATTTCTCGAAAATGTAAAACTACCTTACACTTAACAGTGACCAGTGGAGCAAGAAGGCCAAAATTTAAGGAGTTTCCATGGCTCAGAAATCCTAAGAAGACATGAGCTTCCTAGTTTAATGTTAGGCTTTAGTCCAGATATTTGTATTGTTGACTAATATATCCCATTATAAGCTGAATGTGTTACCCTCTGACAATTCATATGTTGTAAACCTAACCCTTGGTGTAATGGTATGGGATTTGGGGTTTTTCACAGATAATTAGGTCATGAGGATGAAGCCCTCATTAATAGGATTTATGCCCTTGTAGAAGGGAACTGGCAGAGCTCTCTTGCTCTCTTACTACCATATGAGGACACAATGAGAAGTTGGCAGTCTGCAACCTGGAAGAGGACCCTCACCAGAACCCCATCATGCTGGAATCCTGGTGTCAAGTTTCTAGCCTCTAGAACTGTAAGCAATAAATATTTGTTGTTTGTAAGCCACCTAGCCTATAGTAATTTGTTACAAAAGCTCAGACTAAATAAGACATATCCCAAGTACTTAAAATAGTGCCTGAAAATGATAGGCTCTCAAGTATTTGTGGAACAAATAAAAGAAGGAAGAAATGTTATTACATGAAATCCTATTCCATGATCGCGCGTGTGTGTGTATTTATGTTTTGCTTTATATCACACGAGGGTTTGTTATTTGTCATAGTATTTTGCCAAAGATCTAGTTCTTTCTTTGCCAAATTATGCCCTTATATATCCTACCTATGTAAAAAAAGTAGAAGCAATCTATATGTTTCTCAGAATAGAAAATAGTTAAATATAATTTAACCATAAACTGAAATATTATATATACAGATTTGTTTTTCATAAGCTAGAGTACAGGAACCAAAATGAATAAATCTCAAAATCATAATGTTGCACAAATAAAATGAAGTTATAAGTCTGTATATGCCATAAAATAGCACATTTTTTAAACCCACATAAAGCAATAAAATATAGAATAGTTATGTATATGAAGACACCAAACTGAAGGATAATTCAAATTGACGACGAAAAGTTCTGGAAAAGACAGAAGCTGGATTTCAACTTTATGTGTTGAATTTTACATCAAGTGCTACAGACATACAGAGTGAGAGAAAAGAGGGATCTGAAATAACTATAGAAGATTGTTAATATCTATTTAATCTTTTTAGTGGATTTGTAGATATATTATTTCTACTACTCTGGTAGTTCAATACTGATGACAGGGTGAGTGATCTCATTCCTCAAAAAAAGTCAACAGATGTTTAGTTTTATGTCACTTTCACTATGAAAGAATAATAGCGGTATAAATTTCCCAGGTGATGAGATATTTAGCTATTCAAGAATAGTTCGATGAAACTCTAATCTTGTATAAAGTTCATTTCTTTGCTCCTCAAATACCCAGAGAAAGATAATATCCCATGGAATTGAATACTTCAATTCTCTGACTTTCTCACTCTCTATTTAGCTGCTCAAGTTTTCCTGGTAGAATAAATAACAAAATCATGAAGAATTAAGCATTGATAAAATTTGCATTTTCTTTCCAAATCATAATAAATTTTATTTTATTTCTCTATAAAGTTAATTTAATATCTAAATTTTGGACTTACTTGGTTTTAAATACAGTTGACAGATTGTCCTTACCAACCATAAATTTAACCCAGACATGATATTTAACCATGTGTTTCTTAATTATGTAATGAGGATAATAATACTATCTAGCTCAAAGTTTTTTTATGAATATTTGTAAAGCACTTGAAAATTACTTGGCACCTAGTGAAGTCTAAGTGAGTATTTGCTAAAATGTCTGGGGATGCAGTCATGATAAGAACACAGAGAACCACATTGGTAATTTTTAAAAAGTGGGAAAGAAAAATAGGCCAGGTGCGGAGGTTTATGCCTGTAATCCCAACACTTTGGGACCCCAAGTTCAGAGGATCACTTGAGTCCAGGGGTTTGAGACGAGCCTGGGCAACAGAGTGAGACTCATCTCTGCAGAAAAATAAAAATATAAAACAGCAGTGTGACTCACACATTTGGACCCAGCTCCTTGGGAAGCTGAGAAGAGAGGATCACTTGAGCCAAGGACACAAGGCTGCAGTGAGTCATGACTGTAACCATTGCACTCTAGCCTGGGCAACAGAGTGAGACTCTGCCTCCAAAAATCATTTTAATACAGTAAAAATTAAAACATTAAAAAGTTGTGCAAGAAAAATATTATATATTGTATGGCTTGGTTGAGAATAGTGTTTACATACTTATAAAATACACACACTGAACATTAATCTGACCCAAAATTCCAGCTGTACTGTGAGAAAGGGGGAGGAGATACCAGTGTTCTGTGTTTGTGTAAATGGTGGGACTGTTAAAGAACTAAATCAATAGCTGATGCCTAAAACTGAAAAATATAAAAAATGAACTAAAGTGAATGTGTTTGATCATTTGAAAGGTGAGAGGGAGTGATGAGTGTGTTATAAACTGTCCCACAAATGAAGGTAGCCATTTTAACTTTTTAAGTGGCATATCAGAAAACTAAAACATAGCAACATTTTCAAGGATACAATCAATGATGACTTATCAAAGGTTGGCAATTATTTAATAATAATAGGAAGCAAAAATAAAATCTTCTGTCCTAGATGACCTTACAAGCAGATTAGCCAGTAGACTTAGGATACTATCATCTGAAGTTTTATTATTTAGATAGAAAGTTTCTCCATCTAGACTTCCTTTGAAATACAAACATACCGAAGGTTGGGATTATGAATTATTTGTTCTTATTATGAAAAAGTGTATCTGATTCTTTTATTTCATAAAATATAGGAACTGATCATCTGTAAGACATAGATGACAGATAAAATAGAAAAAGAAATGTGCTATATGTAGAGCTTAAATTTGCTATCATTAAAAAAGTATTATTGTATCATATGTATAAGTTATATTTTTCAAAACCCATGCAGATAAACAAGAGTGAGAAACAATATCCCAAAGTCTATGATCTATTGATCAGTTTCCCTGGGAAAGGTCCAGGACAAACGTTGTGAGAGAAATGGTTGAGTAGGGGTCAATGCCAGACCCTGCTTCTTACCACTCACTGGCCAAATTAAGCCATTGGCGGCAATAAGATAAATAGCTCATTTTTGTTCCTCTTTTTAAAAAGTCAACCTCTAAACTAAATTGTCTATATTGAACAGTTTCACGCAAACTGATTTATGCTGAAGAAGAGGACTGTTTACAAAATTGATGTGTTTGTTTTTTTATGATGTATAGAAGAACAATTTTAGCAATGAAATAAATGTGTGGCTTTGAGCACATAGAAATTCTTGTAGACTTGGTTTCTTAATACATAAAATTAAAAGATTGGAATAAAATCTCAGGGTCTATGTGAGTTTTGAAATTCTTTAATTCTGTGAGTCCTTTCCTTGTTCAGCTTTTAAGGAGGGCCCGTACTGGTATTAGAAATGCTATAAAGGGTAAGGCCTTTCTTTCAAGAACTGGAGGTCACTACCACTGACATCGATGGAAACTGCCTGTGTCCTTTAAGCCTGCATTGCTCAAATATCATATCTCCTGAATTATTCCAAGAACAGAAGGAACAGTTTGAAACGAACAAGAGGGTAAATGCTAGTGCCATAATTCTCAGATGCCTGTCACAAAAAATTGGAGACCGAGCTCATTGCAATCAGGGATGATTTCTATAAAGGAATAATAAAGAGAAAAGCTGTCAGGGAGAGTAGTTTTGAATAAAGGAGAAATCCAGAAGGAAAGAATTATTATTTTGAAATCTGACATATTTTTTCTTTCTGAAATTCCAGTTTATATGACTGACTCTCTAGTTTACTTTGTTACATGTAGGCAGAATAATGAAAGCTATAATGTCAAGGACTAAAGAGAAATACACATAAGACTGTCACATCATCATCATCATCAATTATACTGTTGAAAGCCTACAGAGTGTATGACACTATGTTATGAATAATGAGTTATTTTCTCCCTAGCTTAGCTTGCAATGTATTTCCCTGACTGTCTCAGAGGAAAGAAAACTCAATCTATCTCCACTGTTGGTGCTCTATCCCTTCGGATGATAGGGAATATAGCCTGAAAGCGACCTACCATCTTGAGAAAGGTAAATACAGAAGTAATTTTTTTCCTCCTCCAGGGTATCCTTTTGTTTTGTGATGTGTGATTTTCTTCCCTACTATGTATTCTGAGTACAAAACTGTGATCTAATGAAAATTTATATATAAAACTCTCGCTCTCTTATATGTGTATAGTCCTAAACTGACCTGGCAATGTTAAAAACCTAATTAAACTGATAGTTAGATAGATCAATTTGCAAAATTGGTGAGAGACATGATTTATTATATTCAGGATTTAATGCCAAGCAGGATAAAAACAATAGCTAGACATACACTCATAAAACTGTTGGGAAAAAAAAAATAAAGAATTAAAATAGGCAGAAATAAAAGATTGATTGCTTATTGAGGATATAGGAAAAAAAAAATTTCTTCCAGTATATTCTCACAACCCAATCAGTACAGAAAACTTCTGTGACCTTTGGCTACCAAAAAGTATGTGGGAATTTCTCCAACACATCAACAACCAAATCAGTTCTGCCACAGACACCAGCTGGGTGTCCTCTAATTCAATTCAATTTTAACACGATCTGCCTGGAGATAGCATCAGATAAAGTCAGACTGACCCACAGTTTGAGGATCAGCCTCATAAAATTGCCCCCTGACTTCAGATGCCAGTTGCAAGTACAGGTTGTTTAACCTGTGCTTTTAACCCATCTGCTATAAGTTGGGGTTCCCTATCTCTCTCCCAGCTTTGAATAATTTCCTAAACTAGATTACAGAACTCAGTGAAACACTTACTTATGAGTATCAGTTATATTTTAAAGGTTATTAGATGTGATACAGGTACAGAGATGCATAGGGTAAGGTTATATGGGATGGGAAATGGAGATTCCATGCCCTCTCTGGGCATGCCACTCTCCAGGAATCTCCACTTGTTCAGATTTCTGGAAGTTCATTTTGAACCCTGTATTTTGAGGATTTTATGGAAGTTTCATTATGTAGGCATGATTGATTAAATCATCAGTCGTTAGTAATTAGCTTAACATTCAGCCTACCTCCCCTCTCTGGTTAGGCCAAAAGTCTTAACCCTCTAATGATGACTTGTCCTTTCTTTGAGCAGCCTCCATCCTGAGGTTACCTAAGAGCTGCCATTCACCAGTCATTTCATTGGTATACCAAAGACATTCTTATTACTCTGGAAGATTCTAAGGAATTTAGGAGCTATGTGTCAGTCAGGAAACGGGGATGAAGACCAAATATATATTTCACAGTATCATGCCTATAAAAAAAAAGTATTTAGACTGATCTCAAACTTCTTGATACAACAATGGAAGCCAGTAATCAGTGAAATCTTTAAAAGTGTTCAAGGAAAATAACTTTAAATCTTCAATTGAATACTACTGAAACTTTATTTTTAAAATAATGAGTAATATTAAATAAAGTAAGTTTAAAAGAAACATAATCTATATTTACTATCAAACAATTCATGAAATAGAATACAGTCCTATAAATGATTGTATATTTAGAAAACCCCATTGTCTCAGTCCAAAATCTCCTTAAGCTGATAAGCAACTTCAGCAAAGTCTCAGTAAACAAAATCAATGTACCAAAATCACAAGCATTCCTATATACCAATAATAGACAGAAAGCCAAATCATGAGTGAACTCCCATTCACAATTGCTACAAACAGAATTAAATACATAGGAATGCAACTTACAAGGGATGTGAAGGACCTCTTCAAGGAGAACAACAAACCACTGCTCAACAAAATAAGAGAGGACACAAAAAAATGGAAAAACATTTCATCCTCATGGATAGGAAGAATCAATATCATAAAAATGGCCATACTGCCCAAAGTAATTTATAGATTCAATGCTGTCCGCATCAAGCTACCATTGACTTTCTTCACATAATTAGAAAAGAAAGCTACTTTAAATTTCAAATGGAACCAAAACAAAGCACGTATAACCAAGACAATCCTAAGCAAAAAGAACAAAGTTGGAGGCATCACACTACCTGACTTCAAACTACAAGGCTACAGTAAACAAAACAGCATGGTACTGGTACGAAAACGGATATATAGACCAATGGAACAGAGCAGAGGCCTCAGAAATAACACCACACATCTACAACCATCTGATCTTTGACAAACCTGACAAAAACAAGCAATGAGGAAAGGATTCCCTATTTAATAAATAGTGTTGGGAAAACTGGCTAGTCACATGCAGAATACTGAAACTGGACTCCTTCCTTACACCTTATACAAAAATTCATTCAAGGTGGATTAAACACTTAAACATAAGACCTAAAACTGTAAAAACCCTAGAAGAAAACCTAGGCATTACCATTTAGGACATAGGCACGGGCAAAGACTTCATGACTAAAACACCAAAGCAATGGCAACAAAAACCAAAACTGACAGATGGGATCTAATTAAAGAGCTTCTGTAGAGCAAAATGAATTATCAAAAGAGTGAACAGGCAACTTACAGAATGGGAGAAAATTTTTGCAATGTATACATCTGACAAAGGGGAAATATCCAGCATCTACAAAACTTAAACAAATTTACAATCGAAAAAAAAAAAAAAAAAAAAAAAAACAAGCAAACCCATCAAAAAGTGGTGAAGGGTATGAACAGACACTCCACAAAGAAGACATTTATGTGGCCAACAAACTTATGAATAAAAGCTCATCATTACTGGTCATTAGAGAAATGCAAATCAAAACCACAATGAGATACCATCTCACGCCACTTAGAATGGTGATCATTAAAAAGTCAGAAAACAATACATATTGCAGAGGATGCAGAGAAATAAGAACTCTTTTACACTGTTTATGTGAGTGTAAATTAGTTCAACCATTGGGGAAGACAGTGTGGCAATTCCTCAAGGATCTAGAACTGGAAATGCCATTTGACACAGCAATCCCATTACTGGGTATATATCCAAAGGATTATAAATCATTCTGCTATAAGGACACATGCATACTCTTGTTTACTGCAGCACTGATCACAATAGCAAAAACATGGAAGCATCCCAAATGCCCATCAATGATAGACTGGATAAAGAAATTATGGCATATGTACACCATGAAATACTATGCAGCCATAAAAACGAATGAGTTCATGTCCTTTGCAGGGACATGGATGAAGCTGGAAACCATCATTCTCAGCAAACTAATACAGGAACAGGAAACCAAACACTGCGTGTTCTCACTCCTAAATGGGAGTTAAACAATGAGAACACATGGACACAGGGAGGGGAGCATCACACACTTTGACTTGTTGTGGGATGGAGGGCTAGGGGAGGGAGGGATAGCATTAGGAAAAATATCTAATGTAGATGATGGGTTGATGGGTGCAGCAAACCACCATGGCACATGTGTACCTATTTAACAAACCTGCACATTCTGCACGTGTATCAAGAACTTAAAGTACAATTAAAAAAAAAAAAAAGAAAAAAGAAAATCAAAAAAACATGTGCTTTAATGAAACTGAAGAAGGTTTGATATGCGAGAAAATGGAGGACATTAGCATAGTGATTAACATTTCTTTTTAGGGAATCTAAATAAACATAAATTACCTACAGCAATAATAAAAAAATTAAATTTGTTGACTTCAAAAGAGTTAGATGTAGTTGTACAAAATAATATCACATAAGCTGGGAAGAGGGTAAAACATTCAGAGGTAAAACACTGTTAAGATCTTCGTATTGTTCATGATAAATAAGATGTTGATTGAGGGAGCCACCTTTTGCTTAGGATGTAGACTGCCAAAAATAGCATCATTCCAAATCTAACAACAAGAAAAAGCTCTCTGAAGCCATTTCAGAGCAGAGATTACAGGTCAACCAAGTAACCTGAAATCTAAGACCCTCCAAGGAGAGACAGCCTGAACTCTGGCTGATCTGTAGGAGTGCAAATAGTAGGAAAACATGCTAGAAACCACATAACAGGGTAAGGAAGGAGAATCCATCTATGTGTTTTTCTTTTCTTTTCTTTCTCTTTACAAATTTCCAGAGGCTAAGTGTGGGCTAGAATGAGAATAGAGAAACTATGGAGCCAATGACATAAGGGGAGCTTATATCCACTTTGCAGGTTCTTCTCCATTCACATACACCAAGGTCATGAGAGAGACTGGGTACAGTGTAAGAGAAAAGAAGCCTTGCTTTGTTGATGTACTCATAAAGGATAAGTGCAGCCACGGATTCATAAAAGGAATGGATACCAGCCCAAAGCCATCACCCCAACAGAAGAAAAGTCTTCAGGTGTTGGGAAGGGGCAGCAAAGCATATTTTTCCCAAGGTATATATGAAGATAGAAGACAACAGGATGACATCTTTAAAGTGGTGAAAAATAACTCAAAACTGTCAAGTCAGCAAAAATGTCTTTCAAAAATAAAATAAAGATATTTTGAAACAAAGAGTGAAGTATTCCAGCCTTGAGTGGGAATACAAGTCTTTTCCTTTCTTCCTGCTCAAAGAGTAATAATTCTCACTTTGATCAACGCCTGATCATTATTCTCTGGGATTAGGCCTGGGAGTTCTGCTTAAAGAGGGGAGTATTTTTCGGGCTTGGCTTAGGTGTTATTTTCTAATGGAATGATGCTTTGAAATGGTTTGTATTGCTCATTTCTTTCAGACTCATTGTCTAGTGAGGTTGTGTAATAAGATAGCCCAATGCATCCTTTTTACCTCTTTCAACACTAGATGGCCAAATGGAAACATGACTCACAGAAAAGGTAAACCATATAAAATACTATTTAAGTTTTGCTTTAGATTAATCTTGTTTTCAGAGACAAAAATATTTTTCATAGCTTAATTGCACCTCAGACATGTTTGCCAAAGAATGGAAGTACATAGAGATTTGAGGCTAACACCTCAGAAAATAGCAATCAACAGTTTTAACTGGAGCATCTTCAGTGTAAGAAATATACCTGAGATATCTAGAAGGCTGGAAGACAGCATCCGGGGATATTACTTAAATCTTTTTATATCAAGTACATAGCTAATAATTTGTATTTACTTAATTATTAAGTATTATAGGATATATTTAGTGTTATAAGTGAGTTAGAAATAAAATGATTTAATAAATTAAAGGAAGAAGAGAGCACAATAAGTAACAAAAGTTAACAAATGTCTACTTAAGTAATATGTTTATCAATACTGTATTAACTGCATTACAAATTCTCTCAATGTCTTTGTCTGAAGAGACCATGTTCATGTAAAGGATAACTGTATTAAAAATAATATTTCTTTGCCATGTACACATACACACACACACACACACACACACACACACACACACACTCACTTACAACCATGTAAGCAGCTGTACTGTACTTGTCTTCTATGTGCAAAGAGAAAAATATGAGGAATAAGAATGATAGATGCAAAGTCAATGTTAATGCTAATGATATAATTTGTGTCAAGTGCCCTTAGAGCTTGATATGTATTAGGACTGAACTTTTATAGTGAGAACATATGTTTATGACTCCCAATTAATTAGCACATTGTTATTCTTGCATCTCAGAAGCTTTGGAAAAGAATGGATCTAGCAGAATGGTAGAGAAAAATCATCTCCCAATCCCCTAATGCAAAAAATAATATTTTTTTCTTATAAGACAGAATTATATTACCATTAATATGCCCTCTAAAATAGAGCTTCTTCTAAATAGTGTTAATTTCTTATCAGTAATTGCATACCCTATAATACAAAACAGAGTACTAACAAGAATAAAATATTTTTCACTCATGAAATATTTTTGAATTAGGCATTGGCAAAAGGAAATAGTACAAACTAATAACATGATAAATGATATATTATCTCTAAAGACAATGCAATTTTTCTTTATTTTCAAGTAATCAGCATAGCTTTGCTGTTCTTTTTATTCATTTGTGGTTTCTCTACTCATTAATTAATTCGATATTATTTTCACTTTCTTATTAAGAATATTTATTGCTAGTAAAATGAATTAAAATAATATATTAAAATGTATTATTGCTTTTAAAAGTAAATGTGGGTGTGTGTAGTGGCTCATGGTTATAATCACAGCAATTTGGGAGGCCAAGGCAAGAGGATTGTTTGAGGCCAAAAGTTTGAGTTTACAGTGAGCGATGAGTGCATCACTGCACAATAGCCTGGGAGACAAAGCAAGATCCTGTCTCAGAGAAAAAAAAAAAAAAAAGTAAATGTGTTCATTTATTTAAATAGCTACATTCTTTCTTATAGATATGGTTACAGAATATTGTATTGATTTAATCATTTTTTTAAAAAGATAGTCACTGAAAATGTCAATCAGTTACCCTCCTTAAGTCATTATTCAATTTCACTGAAATGGCTATTTTATTACACAGTTATTCATAGAACGACATTTTTAACTATGAATAAAATAAAGCCAAGAAAACTTACCAAATGTTAAAAATGAGGGTTTTTTCCTGTATGAATGGAATATTTTATTTACTATTACATCCGATAAGAGGTTAATTTATTACTGAACTGGTTTATGCATAATAGAGTAACACTTAATTAAGGGCTCCTATTTCTTGAAAGATAAATCTCAAAGTATAACATTATTCCTGGAAATTTGATTTGAAGACATAAGTAACATAGAATTTTAAACAAAGGTTGAAGAGATAACATATTGAATTTAAACTAAGATTAAGAAACTTATTGAACATAGGCAGTTACACTGACTCAATTAAATAATTAAATCAGTTTTGTAGGCAAGGAAATATGCACTTGTGTAGATTGATGAGTCTTTAGGAAAATGACCTAAGATGTCAAGAGAAACGTTAGTGAGTGAAAGCCTTCCAGGAAAATGTTCTTGTGATTACTCTCACACTGAAGTACTGGCTCATCTTTATCATCTGAATCAGCTTGTGACTATTGCTGATAGGAAAAATTATGCATAAGAATTTGGAGAATTTTTTTAATGGTCACAACCATGGGAAAGGGAAAATCTATGATAGATTAGGTTAGTAAACACTCTCAGGGAATTTGTAGCATACCAGAATTGTTACAGTTCTTCTCCAAGTGTTTAATGTAAAAATGTATATTTAATTTCTAAAAGGAGTTTAGGTCAAAGATTTATTTTCTTAGTCAACAAGTATTTACTGAACATACACAATGAACCAGATATTAAACTAAATTAGAGAAGTGTTCTGTGTCAAGGAGCTTAATTACCAAGCAAAAAATGATATGTAAATACACAATTATAATACAATGTGATAAGGACCATTATTTTATGGTAAAATACTATACAAATAAAAACTTAAGTAATTGTATCAAGAAAATAAGAAAAAAATCAATAATAATTTGTTGCATGAATGTACTCATAGTTCATAAGAATTCAATGAAATATTAAAATATAAATGAAATAAGCTTAAGAAGACTAGAAGCATCTCAGAGAAAAACAAATATAAGGAAATAGGGTAGATGAAAAATACCTAATAAATAGAGATAAGAGAAAAGGGGAAGCTACAAAGAGCAAGTTTTGCATGTCCAATGTCATGTCATAGAGTCACCAGGTCACCAGTTATTCTGTTTTTTTGTTTTTTTGTGTGTGCAAATCCCAAGCATTTCCCATTGCGGATCCCTATTTTTCAATGTGTTTTTGATGGCAATACGAGAGAAGAGGCTATGATGCTGTATATAAACGTCCATATCATATAAATGATTTGCATTTGTCTTGTAGAAAGTAGGAGCTGCTCACTATTTTTATGCAAGAGAAATGACATAACGGTTTTAAAGTTGTTGCTCTAAGCATTTAGGATAGAAGAGAATGGAGTAAAACTAAATGTTAGGAAATATGATAATGACAACAGGAGCAAGGACTTTCAATTCTTATGGAAGGCAGGCAATGAATTTATAGAGGAGCTTTGAAAAGGTGTTATTTCAAAATATTTGGACATCTATTGGAATTAGGAAGATCGAGCAACAGAACATATTTTTTTCACCTCTCCTTGGTTATGCATATATAGTTTAATCCACTTGGGAAACTCTTAACATCTAAGTTGTATCTCCTCTCTGAAGATGCTGATGACCACTTGGCTTTCAACAACAAATAAATGGGCATTTCGTTGAAAACCTTTTTTCTCTAAAGCACTTTTGCTGCTTTTCTGATTAAGTGCAGGTGTTTTGATATTTTTCAACTCTTTATTACCATAATTTTGCATGCTGTATAGGAAATAGAATATGCTCAATTTTTTTTCATGAGTTAAACTTATTTAACTAGGTGAAAAATGTCAAGAATGAATGACTCCAAAAAATTGAATGAGTGATGATGCTATTACTTAACATTAGTGAAATAAATAAATTGTAAGAGACAGAAGTATTTAGCTCTGCATGTAGTTAATTTGTTGTAATTAGAGTCAGACATGACAAAGAAAGAGGCAGTTGAAACTCACGGAGATAGAGGGTAGAATGATGGTTAATGGAGGCTAGGAAGAATAATGAAGGGAAAGGGAGTGGTAGTTAATAGATATAAAACTATAGTTAGAGAGAAAGAATGAGAGTTAGTGTTTGGTAGCATGAAAGGGCAACTGTAGTTAACAATAATTTATTGTATATTTCAAAACAACTAAAAGTATAGGATTTGAATGTTCAAAACACAAAGGAATGATAGATACTTAAGGTGATAGATGCTGCAATGACCCTCATTTGATCATTACACACTGTATGCTTGTATCAGAATATCACAGGTACCCCATAAATATGTACAAGGAACAATTATTCTAAATGAATTTGTTGCAACATTAAATATTTCAAAGGAACAGCTATGAATATCACTCGGGATATCTGAAGAGTTTTGGGAGAGAAGGCATAGATTTAGAAAGCACCAATTCCAAGATAATTCTTAATGCATGAGGATTCAATGTGGTAACAAAAGAATACATAAACATAGCAGAAGAACTTTGGTCAGAACCTGTGCAAAACCAATACAATGAAATAGTTACAAGAGAAGACTAGACACTTAAAATGATAGATAGCAATGACCAAAGACAAAGGAAGAAAATCAAAAAGAATGCTGTTATGAAAGATAAAATATTTTAAAGAAATGGAAAAAACTGAGTCTTAGGGGCCAAAAATAAAAATATTTACTTATCAAAGATCTGAGGGAGACACAAAAAAATAGGGAATAAAGCAAGCAAGAAATAAAGCACAACAAAATTACCTAAATTTTTTAAATGGTGATAATTAGGAGACAATAATTATTCCAACTAGGTGGGTCATAGAAGGCATTTTCAAAGATGTGTTATCAGGATTATTGTTATCAACGTTGTGCAGGTAAAGCTGGAGGTCTGAAGGAGTGAGAACTCCTTAAGGAAACATTAGGAGTAAGAAAATCAGAATTAATTTAGGTACCCATAGGTTGTTCAGAGTAAATGGATCACAGAATCTAGGAAAGGGGGCTGGGTAGAGGTAAGACTAAACAAATTAAAGGGAAGTCATACGATGGTCATCCCTCTATTCTATACTAAGGAAGTTTGGTTTTGTCCTAACAGTTATAAGGAAACATAGACAGATTTTATGCAGAAAAATGTACATGGTCAGATTTTCATTTTATATCCTCCCCTATGTTGTAAATATGAGAATTGAAAATATTGCAGGCAGGGAACATCTTTAGGAGGCTGGCCTTTCTTTTAAAGTCTCAAATTAAGAAATTCTGCACTATAATTGTCAGCATGTGGAAACAATGCAAGTCTGTGAAATTGCAGAAAAGAGGGCAAATGAAAGATTTTAGGGAGTTGTATAGAGTCTCTAGCAAGTCTCAATATGTAAGAGCTCTAGGATTTTGAGCAAAACTGTGAATTTTATGCAAATAACTATTCTATTTTTAAGAAAAAGCTTTTGGTTTGTCACTGGGCCCGGGAAGGAATCTAAAATTCTGCAAACTGAACTGCTCTTTATGAACTGGGTGTTATCTGATATAGAAAGTCATAAATATGTGATGTGCCACAGCATTCCATCATTAAATGGAAGCAATATGTACAGATTGTCCTCACTTTGTATGGCTTCGATATGCACAAATTTCAGTCACCATGGTTTAGTTAAACACCAATCGCCTAACAACACAGTTCAAATTCCAAGCACCATGGCATATTAACTTTGAGTGATTGTATGACATATAATCTTCACTGCTAGTTCTTCAATCCACAAATAACTATGTAAATAACAGATGAACAATATGATGAGTCATGTCATTTTTTTCAAAGTCTGTTGATGATTGGTCAATGGAACTGTTATTTAGTTCATGTTCAGACAGGAAATAAAGTAGTTACATTGCCTCTTTACCTCTCAGTGATAAACCTATTTGGATATTAACAACAATTGATAATTAAGAGGGAATTGACCAGCTTAGATGAAAGTGTAACAAAGGAATAAAAAGTGATATCCCTGGAAAACTGAATAAGACATCAGTAGAGTTAAAGAAGAAATATCTGAATATTGACACTACTGCCACTGGAAAGACCCTGAATATATGGACAGAGGAATACAACAAAGGTGAATTAATTTATGCAAAAAGAAACATGATGAAAAGTATGATGATATCCCTGGGGAAGTTTCACATTAAAAGAACTTTCAGAGATATCCCATGACATTGAAAGTGTATAACGTAAAATTCTGTAAGCTGAGACAAACTCAAAAAGGAGTACGACAATTTACCAAGACATAGATAAGATGACCACTTCATCTCTAAATTATGCAATGAGAGGAAGGCAAGCACTGTTCAAACTGCTCTTTATGAGATTCTACAAAGAAATAAAACACTTTACTTCTCAATGTAGTGAATGTTTTAAATTATGATGTATTAAAAACATTATTTTTATGATTTTTTCAGTTCCCTGTGTGTTTATAAGCAAAACTGAGAGCTTTTAAATGTTCTAACAAAAAAAAAAAAAAAAAATATGGCTTCAGAATAATCATAACTTTTCAAGCTGGTGAGATCAGCCTTTAGTCACTTTCATAGTCCTGTATAGCAAAATTCACTAATGACCCAAAGCTTCAGGAATAAAAATTTCTGTGACTCCAACAGAAATTTTGGGGTAATTAACCCCAAACAGCTCAAATACTGACTGAGGAAAGCAGTCACATGGAATATCCAGTGGAAGAATGAAGCAGCAAACAACTATGGTTCATTCAGAAATGAGCTGAAGCAACAGACACATAAATATAAACCATTAAATCCTTTCACCCTCCACTCCCTAACTTTATTTCCATAGAATCGATGTTGATGTTATCTTTACAAATTTACATTACAAAATATTCAGTTTGGGATTGTAAGTGAACTCAAAGGGGAATTAACATGGTCAGAGTTAATATAGAGGCTAATGACACTATGCCTATCTGCTTTGGAAAAGGGAGATAGTGTCTTATGCAAACTATAGTTGCATCATTTTAAATGGAAACATGAGATCTTATTATTGTGTACAATCTAGAGTATAAAGAGAAACAAGTGGTGTGACTGGAAGAAGAGACATGAATAAGTGATGAGTAATAGTGAGTGATTGTGTGGGTCATATGCCTGTTTGCTCCCAACTCTTTGATCTTGGGCATTCTATAAAATGGTCTGCCTAGGGTAGAATTGGAGAGTAGTATTTTACCCTGAATGACTTTGTATTCTCCCCGCCCCGACTAAACTTTTCCAAGCAGCCTGGATTCTACTTTCCATACTTACCCCAAGCACTAGGGCTCTTTTCTGTTTTTAAGGATCTGGGATCACACAAATTACCTTTTTCAAGCTTTTTGTCAACTGATTTCTGGTTGTGAACTGCCAATGGGAGACACTAGTAGGAGATCTGAATATGTACAAAGTAGAAGAGAAGTGACTCTTTTCTGGGTTTTGGAGGAGACTATGACATCTGTAGTCAAGGCTTCAAAGTTTCTATTAAGGCACAGGCAGCATCGATAGAACTGCCATGGAGCACAGACTTTCACAGAAAAAAACCCGAGTTGCACCATGTACCTGGACTCTGTAATTGTATTACCCTTTGTGCTTTTGCATTATTCATCCAAGCAACATCTCATCCCTTCTTTTTCCTATACTTTTTTGAATATTTTCTATTCACATTTTTTACTTGAAAATTTATACTGTGTTCTACTTTCTGATCAGATAGGACTAGTGATTGAATATTGGGCTTTGGGAATTGGAAGGAGTTGATGATTACAAAACTCTCCTACCTTAACAAGTACCTAGATGCTAAATCATAGGTTTATAAGCGGTAATAATGTGTAATTAATATGTCAAATGTTGTCAATATTTCAAGCAGAATGAAGACTGCAAAGGAAACATGGAATTTGTAATTAGGTGTCCAGATTCAGTATATTTACTAAAACACCCTTATGGTTAGTTCAGAGTTCCTGTTATTTTAAGAGTGAATTGGATATTGAATTAGGATTTCCTTTATTTATAAAACAAATGTGGGTAATATATTTTTAAAACTTAAACTTTAGTAGAAAAATAAGTTGTAGACCACTCTTTCAAAATGATATGATGAAGGCAAGAGATTTATAGGATAATATCATAAAAGATGACAGAGTTTTTTTTTTTTATGGTAGGAGATGTGGGAAAATATGTCATATTTTAAAGCAGAAGAAAGAGAATATACAAGAGGGAGAGAATTAAAATGCCAGCAGAAGAGCAGGGAGATTAATAGCCAGTTTGTAAAGGAGAACTGAATCAACCACAAAGATGGAGTCACTAACCCTGTCAAAACAGAGTCACTCATTTCCAGGAGACTTTATTAAAGAAAGGAAGCAGAGGTAAGATTCTGCTATGGGAATGGGGATGGACTAAGACATTCATGTAAGATGAATTTAATATCCACACAACCAACCTTTTACATACAAAATACATCTAAAACTAATTCTCAGTGGACAGCAAGAACAAAGTAACTTGAGGTTGGCAAAGCAAACAAGAAAATAAAATTGGGAAAAAGAAACAAATATAATGATGGTAAGAAAATAGAAGTATCTAGGCCCATTCAATTAATCAGCTTTTATAACTAGTCATAGGTAAATCCGGAATCTGGCTTACATTAATTGGGGGTCGTGCTTATATCTGGACCTATGTATAACATTCTATGTAATCTATAGTATCATTTAACTATTCTACCCTAAGTTAGTAGTGTTTTTAAATAGACAGGATATAAACAGTTAAATATATATTTCTGTGTATAAACTTTTTCCAAATAAAATTTCAAATCTGTACTTCTCATAAATAAATTATAAGCTATAGAATTGTATCCGTATTAGAGATATTTTGTTATGGCATGAATGCACTAGATTGGTAATCCATAGATTTGAAATATTGTGCCGGCCTATATTTATAAAGCTTTAGACTAATCATTTATTGAATTAGATTCCTAATGCTGTTGTAAAAAATAACCATAAATTGAACACTTTTAAATGACACAAATTTATTAATAGACATTTCTAGAGTTCAGAAATCTGAAGTGGATTTGACAATGCTGAAAACTAGCGTATTTCCAGGGCTAGTCTCCTTCTGGAAGCTCTAGAAGAGAAGCCATTCTCTTGTATTTTCTAACTTCTCCATGCTGCCTGAATTTTGTGTCCGTAAGCCCCTTTTCCATTTCCAAAGCCAGCATTGGCCAGTCAAATCTTTTTCACACTGCACTACTCCAACATAGATTCTTTTGCTCTGTTTTTCACTTATAAATACCCTTTTGATTATGTTGGGTCCACCTGGGTAATCAAGGATAATTTCTCCATCTTAAGATTCTTTATGTAATCATATCTGCAAAGTCTCCTTTGCCAGGTAAGATTACATTTTCACAGGTTACAGGAATTAGGTTAAGAATAACTTTGGTAGGGATGGGTGAGGTTCGGGGCATTAGCATGTCTACAACATTTGATGCCTTCTGTGTATCACTTTTTCTCATCTGCAGAATAATAAACTTTTGAAGGCATTTGAAAAGACATTGAGAAAAATGCCGCATATATACACACTTGTGTGTTTGTGTGTATAAATGAGAGAGAGAGGGTAAAACGCAATCAGGTATGAGAACAATTGTTTAAAGTTAAAGCGTTCTAAATCCCTAAGCTCCTATTACATAAATTTTCTTGGCCTTTCTGGACCAAATCACTACTTACACTAATAATAAGACAAACCTGGGCATAGCTTTTAAGAACGTAAGTGTGAGAAAATATGGGAAAAACACAAGATACAATGATCTCTAGACCATAGGTAATAATGTAACTTTCTCCTTGATGTATATATTCTTGAGAACATTTGAGGTTATGAGTCATATTCTTTAATTTGAATCTGCTATTCAAAGGAAGTACAATATAACTAAGAAATAATTTACTATTAGAGGACACAGAGGATTTTACTTTTCCCTCTTTATCTCCCCTCCCCTCCTTAAATGCTTCCAGGAAAGGAAAAACTTTTACTGTCTTTAAAGAGTCCACTTGAAAACAGTCCCTACCACAGTACATGAAGAGTTTCCAATATTACTGAAATGTTTAGAAATTTGAAATGTTTGATGATGACCTCAAAGAAGAAAAAATGTTTTTTCTTCTGAAAATATTATTTCCTCAACTGATAGCCAACTCTGAAGTTTTCTTCAGCTGCCTAGCTACCAGCTTTGAACTCTTTTCCCATTTAATACTACTCCACTAGTACTACTACTACTGCTAATACTAGAGATCTGTTATGCTCCAATGACATAGTTTAATTAAATATTTAATTATTTGTCTTAAAAAATAAAAGGAGGAAAGAAATTTTAAAATCTATTTTTCATTTAATATATTTAAGGTGTACAACGTGGTGTTTATCTATACATATACATAATAAAATAGTTACTACAAATAAGTAAATTAACATATCTATCACTTTCCATAGTTGTGTATGTATGTGTTAAAAGCTCCTAAAGTCTAATCTTTTTGCACATTTTCAATATACAATAGAATATTAATTATAGTCCTGCTGTGTATGATTTTTAGGCATATTTATATTTAGATTTTAGGCATATTCATCATACATAATGGCAAATTTCCACCCTTTAATTTACATCTCATCATTTTCTCCCTCCCTGCCCCCATAACTACCTTTCTACTCTCTCTTTCTGTATATTGGACTTTTTCTAGATTCCACATATGGAAGTGAAATAATGCAGTATTTTTCCTACTGCGTCTGACTTATGTCACTCAGCATAATGTCCTTCACTTTCATCCATGTTGTTGTAAATGGCAGTATTTCCTTCCTTATAAAGGCTGAATAATATTCCATTGTGTTATATTTACCACAGTTTCTTTATTCATTCACCTTTGGACTGATAATTGTGTTGTTTCCATATTGTGCCTATTGTGAGTAATGCTGCAGTGAATGTGGGAGTGCAAATAGCTCTACCAGCTGCTGATTTCATTTCCTTTGGCTATATATCTGCAAGTAAAGTTTCTGTATCATGTGCGAGTTCATTTTTCAGGTTTTAGAAAATTCTATACTGTTTTATATAATAAATTTACAATTCCACCACGTGAATCAATAGCTCATTTGGTTTTCATTTGTATATTTTGACATTGTGATGTTGAGCACGTTTTCATATACCTGTTGACTAGTTATATGTTGTCTTCAGAAAGCCTCTATTAAGATTTGTTGCACAATTTTTAATCAATTTATTTATATTTTTGCTACAGAGGTGGTTTGTGTTTAATTTCCTTATATATTTTAGATATTAACCCCTATCAGCTGTATGGTTCACAAATATTTTCTCCCATTTCATAGGATACATTTTCATTTTGTTGATTGATTTGCTATGTAGAAGCTTTTTAGTTGGATATAGTTCAATTTGTTTAATTTTGCTTTTGTTTCAAGTGTTTTTGTGTGAAACACACACACACACATAAAAATGCCAAGGCCAATGTCAAGGAGGTTTAACCTTATGTATTCTCCTAAGAGTTTTATGGTTTCAGGTCTATGCTTAGGTCTTTAACCCATGTTTAGTTGGTTTTTGTGTATAGTATAAAAGAAGAGTCTCATTTCATTCTTTTGCATGTGATTACATAGTTTTTCTAACACCATTTATTGGAGAGACCATCTTATCCCCGTTGTCTCTTTTTGGTATTTCTTTCAAAAACTAGTTGACGGTATGTGCTTTTGTTTATTTCTGGGTGCTCTATTCTGTTCTATCGGTATATGTGGCTATTTTTAGGCTAATATCGAGTTGTTTTGGTTATTATAAGTTTATAGTACAATTTGAATTCAGTAACTGTGATGTTTTCACCTTCTATTTGTCTTTCTCAAGATTATTTCAGCCATTTGGAGTCATATGTGGTTACATACAAATTTTAGGATTATTTTTTCTATTTCTGAGAAAAAATATCTTTGGTGTTCTTACAGAGTTCATTGAATCTGTTGACAACTTTGGGTAGTGTGGATATTTTAACAATATTAATTATTTCAATCAATCTATGGACATGGAATATCCTTTTATATATTTGTGTCTTCTTCAATTTATTTTATCAATGTTTAATACTTTTCAGTCTACAAATGTTTTATCTCCTTAGTTAAATTTATTTCTATGGATTTTTATTTGTGTTGTTATTGTAAATGTGATTGTTTTCTTGGTTTGTTTTTTCAAAGTAATTGTTAGTGTATAGAAACACTACTGAGTATTGTATTTTGATTTTGTACCATATCCAACTTTATTGTTTATTAGTTCTAACACGTTTTTTGGTGGAGTTGTTAGAGTTTTCTATATATTAGATCATGTCGTCAGCAAATAGAGAGACTTTAATATCTTCCTTCCTCATCTGGATGCCTTTTATTTCTTTCTCTTGACTCACTGATCTGGCTAAAACTTCCAGCACTATGCTGAGTAGAAACAGCTAGAGAAAATAGAAATAGATAATAAAAAGCAATCAAAGTTGTTTTCCAATGAGATCTTAGAGATAAAGCTATTAGTTTTTTGTTGTTGTTGCTATTACTATTAATTATATTAGTTGTAGGATTTTCATAAATGGCCTTTAATATATTGAGGAAATTTCTTTCTATACTTGTTTGAGAGTTTTTATTATGAAGTTGAACTTTATTAAATTCTTTTTCTGCATCTACTAAGATTATCACATGGTTTTCATCTTTCAGTCTGTTAATGTGGTTTATCACATTATTTTGGCAGGAATGTTAAACCAACCTTGCATCCTAGGGATAAATCCCACTTGGTCATAAAACTCATTCTAGTATTTCTTATAAGGCACATCTAACAACGATAAACTCCCTCAGCTTTTGTTTATCTGAAAAAAATCTTTTGCTGCCCTTAATTTTCAAAGAACAGGACTTCTGAGTATAGTCTTCTCTATTGACATTTCTTTCTCTTTCAGCACTTTGAATATATGATTCCATTCCCTTTTGATCTGCAAGGTTTCTGCCAAAAAAAAAAAAAAAAAAAAAAAAAAAATCTGCTGACAGTCTAATATGGGCTTCTTTATCTGTAACAAGTCATTTTTCTCTTCCTACTTTCAAAATACATACTTCGTCTTTAACTTTTGACAATTTGATTATAATGTTTTTCAATGTGGATCTCACTGGATTCATCTCATTTGATATTCTCTGGGCTTCCTGGATTTTGTTTTATATTTCCTGCCCTGAGATTGAGAGTTGTCAGCCATTATTTTTTAAAACAAGCTTTCTGTCCATTTTTCCCTTTCTTCTCCCTTGATTACCTTGGTAATGCATACATTGTTACCTCGACTGTATACTGTAAATATTCCTTAATTATCTTCACTATTTTTAATTCTTTTTTAAAATTTTGCTCCTCAGATTAGATTATTTCCAATGAATTTCTCTTTGAGTTTTCTGGTTTTTCTTCTGCTTGATCTAGTTTGCTGTTGAACCGTTGATGAATTTTGCAGTTCAGTTACTGTCGTCTTCGGCTCTATTATTTTGATTGGTCCATTTTTGTATTTTTTATGTTTGATAAAATTATCATCAGTTTGTTTATGCTTTTTTTTCTGGACTTCCGTCAGTATCTTTATGACTATTTTTTGTATTACCTGTTGGGTAAGTCACATATGTGTATTTCACTAGATTTGGTTTCTGGGGATTTATCTTGTTCTTTTATTTGGAAAATATTTCCCTGTTTCTTCATTTCAGCTGACTCTCCTTGTTGGTTTACACATGTTAGATAATCACTTCTCCCAGTTTTGTCAGTTTGGCATCATGTAAGAAATAGACTTCACTAATCATCCTCGCAAGAGATCCTAGGTTACTCTCAAATTTTTGTGCTAGTTCAAATCATTGCAATTTTTCTTAGTTGCCCCAGGAGATTAGAATGTGGCAAGTCCTATCAGTGTGTGGAGACAAGCATGATAGAATCCAGTCCCTTGAGATGCAGCTGGATAAACTGGAGTGCATTGTGTACTCTAGTTCCTTCTATCTTCAGGAAAAAGATAACCGACAGCTAGAGTTTAATTATAACTCACTCTGCACTAACCCAGGGAGATAATCTGAAGCAAATGACTGTTTTCTTATTCACACGACACACTCTGGACCTGGGGAGAATAGCTATTGGAAGTGCACCCAAACCGTGCCTTTGTCTCTGTGATCTAGGAAAACTCAGGAATATAGAGCTACATCAACTCTCAGAGCTAGCTGATTCATGAGCCAGGCTTTAGAATGGGAGCTGCAAAAGTTGCAAGTCTCAATGTGTGCATACTCTTTCCAAAGAAAATCTGTAGCCCTTGATTTTTTTGCTACAGCAAACCTGGGAAGAAGGTGAGGGAAGTAGCCACACTCTCATTCAGATGTATGAAGGTCTATTGTTTATCTACCCCATTGGCTCTCAGATGTAAGCTAGCCAGAAGTTCAACCCAGGGGCAGCAGCTGGAACAGTGTGAAAGTAAAGGGAAATTGGGATCTGGGCATTCTCTCTGGACTGATCCTGAGGGAAAGAGCTGCTAGAAGAGAAGTGTTAATATACCCATTCAAAACCACCTCCTCGTTCCCTGAGGATCGAGGAAACTCACAATGCCATGTCCATTCCACTTCTAGAGACGGGTGATTTAAGAGTCAGATCCCCTGGTAAAATCCATAAAAGTTGGGGTTCTACATGTGCGGTCAAAACTCTTCACTCTTTAAGGAGATGCTGGGAGTTGAGGATTCTTTTCCAATTGCAAGGTGCTGAATCTGTGGTGGGTTTTGTATGCAAGCATTTATCAGCTTTTTCTGTCTTTTGCTGTGAATATTTTATCAGCTGTACTGTGTGTAGGACTCTCTCAAACTAGTCTGTGGCTTTTTCTCAGAGGGAATTGATCATGTGTAGATGTTTATTTACTGAGTCTGTGGGAGGAGAGAGAGTCAGGAGCCTCCTATTCTGCCATCTTACTGACATCACACTCCAACCCCTAACCTGAGAGGCACTATTATTTACATTTTAAAGAAGAAGAAATTAAAGCCCAAGAGATAAGGAAATTTGCTCAAAATTGCACACAAGTAAGTGACATAGCCAGAATTGTAACACTTGTAGTCTGGCTTCAGAGCCTTATTATTAATAGCCTTTTTTATTGTTACATGAATAGCAAGGTTAACGACGACCACACAGCATCCAATCTTAATTTTGATTTATGATTCTTATCAGAGAACTCCATTACCCTGTCTTGACAGCTAAATGAAGAGTGTATGGAATATTAAACATCGCTCTTTTGCATATTAGTGATACACTAAAGGATATAATTTGACTGCAAAATCTCTGGTCTTCCTCAATTGTTTAAATGACTTCGGAATAAACCAAGTATATATTGACTCACTGGAAGAGATCAATAGTAACTGTACAGTGGAGATTACACCATTAAACAGCCCATGTTACATCAATATCTGCAGAAAGAGTTAGACAATGCTGTACAATATCTCAGACTGTTCTTTTGTGATCCTAGAACTGCTCTGTAACTAAATCAGCTGGGAACATGGAGTTAGCAGAGCTGGTAAACAGTGAACACAGACTATGTCAGCAGAAGACTTCATGTTATGAGTTAATGACACAATACAATTAGGAAAATAAATATCAGCGCTAAAATACAAACTCCATGAAATTGGATTAGAAAATAAAATCCAAATAGATGCTTTGTCTGGGTACATTTGGATAATTGAATACACATGTTTATTTCTAACAGCTCTTAAAGACTTGCAGAAAGATAATTAAGAAAAATTATTTAAACACACAGGTTCAGTGAGAATAGAAGATAAGATGACAGGAGATGAATAATACCAATGATATTTAAGGAAGGAAAGCAACAAACCATCAGTACCTGACTTAGCAGAGCAGAGAAGCTAAAATGTAAGTGTTAATGTTGAGAGTGGTGGGAATCTTGCACAAAATTCAAGTTGCATAATCTCAGGAATACCGTAACAATTGCAGTCACCAACTTCTCAAAGTGGGGCTGAGGGTGTGGACATAAAGAAGATAAATTGGTTATACATCTTTATAAAAAGCTAAGACACCAATATTTTCTCTCTCTCTCCCATACTGAAGTGGTATTTACTCCTTCTGCAGCCTATAATATATAAATTTTATAGAAAACTTGAGACAGAGAGATTAGAAACATAGTCAGGTATATTAGAGGACAGAAGTAAAGCAATATGATAAAAAGAGAGATAAAATGAAAGCTGCATAATGAAAATGGAGACCTCTTTATTTCCTTGCCCACTACGCTCCAAAAGTATTGTTAGCTAGACTAATAAACTTCAGGCAGAAGAGTGAACAATTGTTTTACTAGGAAAATTGATTAGCCAAGGAAAAAATTCTCTAGAAATAAGGACCTGGAGGCAGACAGGGTGTGATGAGGGAGGTCTGAGTGCCAATGAAATGGTAGGATTGCTAGACACTAGGTGTGGTGAAGAACAAAGAGTAAAAATGTTTTCATGTCCATGATGTGCTTCCTTAAATAGTGGCAAAATTCTGAGCATTCAGAAATTCTTAGGAAAACAATCTAAAGTGGAAGTCTTAGATCAAAGCTTATGTTTCACAAGTCTTAACAGAATAATAGAGTTTTATGTGTCTGTCAATGTTTAAATATATTCTTAAACAGATCACAAATATATATTTGTGTATATTTATATTGATATATAATATATATCATATACAGCAAGAATAACCTCTGTATTAGTCAGGGCTCTCTAGAGGGAGAGAACTAATAGGATAGATGCATATATAAAGGGAGTTTATTAAGGAATATTAACTCACACGATCACAAGATCTCACAATAGGTCATCTGCAAGCTGAGGAGCAAGGAAGCCTGTCCATGCCCCAAACCTGAAGAACTTGGAGTCTGACATTCAAGGGCAAGAAGTATCCAGCAGGGAAGAAAGATATAGGCTGGGAGGCTAAGCCAGTTTCCTCTTTGCATGTTTTTCTGCCTACTTTATATTCTGGCCACACTAGTTAGATTGTGCCCACCCCTATTAAGGGTGGATCTACCTTTCTGAGTCCACTGACTCAAATGTTAATCTCCTTTGGCAACACCCTCAGAGACACAGCCAGGAACAATGCTATGCATCCTTCAATCCAATCAACTTGACACACGGTATTAACCATCACCAGTCCAAACCTTGTCAATTTGAGCCCATACACATCTCCTGAAATCATATATAATCTTCAAAGAAAGATAATAATAAGAACATAATTATACCTAACATAATACAACTATCCTTCGTACAAACGGAAACACACCAATTACCAACCCAAATGCTATTACATAAAGTTGACAAGACTTAAATGCTGATATGAAGTCAATAAATCTTATGTCACACGATAAAGGAAAAAAATGAACATATTTTCTTAGTACAAATGTATACATACACAAACATGTTTTTAACAAAAGAAGGAGGAAATACTCATTATAATTACAGTCCTTATTTCTGCAGCTGGTCTCATGGATATAACTGGTATTGATGACTACCTTCTTCGACTACCCGTTCTGTATTCCCTTTGCCTTTAGCAAGCACCTCCGCAGGTCGTGTTTTTTTGTTTTTGTTTTTGTTTTTGTTTTGTTTTTTTGTTTTTTCCTGGTGGAGTGACCGAAACTTTCATTCCTGAAGGGTCTGGGCCATTTGTAGTCTTGCCTGGATTGGGCTGTTGTGGTTTCCCAGTGACCTTAATCACAGGGCGTAGTAATACTAAGAGACTCCCTAATGAATTTCCATACATACTCTTCCTTACCTCTAATCCTCTAATGTCGAATAGCAGACTGATTTCATCTTTTTTTTTTTTTTTTGAAATAGAGTCTTGCTCTGTCACCCAGGCTGGAGTGCAGTAGTACAATCTTGGCTCACTGCAACCTCTGCTTCCAGGGTTCAAAAAAACTCGTGCCTCAGCCTCCCAAGTAGCTGGGATTATGGGCCCCCACCACCATGCCCAGCTAATTTTTTTGTATTTTTAGTAGAGACAGGGCCCCATGTTGGCAAGGCTAGCCTCGATCTCCTGACCTCAGGTGATCTGACCGCCTTAGCCTCCAAAAATGTTGGGATTACAGGTGTGAGCCACTGTGCCAGTCTCTGATTTCATCTTGACAGTCTGTGTTAATCACCCTAGCCAACACTGTAACTCTTTTCTTCGCCTGTTGGCTTAAAGTTAGGAGGAGTTCAAAGTGTCCAGGTTACATTCTTAATTTCCAGTTTAATGGAACCATTGTTGCATCTCCTGGTGGCAGGGTTCCTCCCTACGGAATTAAGATCTCTAGGCCAGTTCCATATCCACCCCTTCATACCTGGACCCATGAATCCTGGCCATGGGAGAAAGAGAACTATGTATTGGATACTGGTTCAGAGCATACACGGCCTTCTGAAAAACTTTGCCCCAGCACTGCAAATTATTGTCACATAGTTGGTGTTGTAATTGTGACTTCAAAAGGCCATTCCACCATTCTATCAATCCAGCTCCTTCAGGATGATGGGGAACATGGTAAACCCAGTGAATTCCATAAGCACGAGCCCACTGCTAAACTTCTTTAGCCATAAAGGGAGTGGCTTGGTCAGAGGCAATGCTGCATGAAATATCATGACAGCAAATGAGGCATTCCATGAGTCCACCAACAGAAGTCTTAGCAGAAGCATTGCAGATGGAATAGGTGAACCGATATCCCAAATAATTGTGTATCAGTGAGGACAAAGTGCTGCCTTTTCCATGATGGAGGAGGTCCAATATAATCAACCAGGTAACTGGCTGATCACCCTGAGGAATGGTGCCATATCAAGGCCTCAGTGTTGGTCTCTGCCACTGGCAAATTGCACACGCTCACCAGTGACCATAGCCAAGTAAGCCTTGTTGAGTGGAAGACCATGTTTCAGAGCCCATGCATAACTTCCATCCCTGCCACCATGGCCACGTTGTTCATGGGCCCACTGGGCGATGACAGGGGTGGCTGGGGAAAGAGGTTGAGTGGTGTTCACAGAACAGGTCATCCTATCCATTTGATTATTAAAATCCTCCTCTTCTGAGGTTACCTGTTGGTGATCACTCAAATGGGAAACAAATATCTTCACAGTTTTTGACCACTCAGAGAGGTCCATCCACATACCTATTCCCCAAATTTCTTTGTCAACAACTTTTCAATCATGCTTCTTCCAAGTCCCTGACTATCCAGCCAAACCATTAATTGGCTATAGCCCATGAATCAGTATATTATCGCACATCTGACCATTTCTTCTTCCATGCAAAGTGCACAACCAGGTGCACTGCTCCAAGTTCTGCCCAAGGGCAAGATTTCCCTTCACCACTGTCCTTCGGGGATATCCTAGAAAGGGGCTACAGTGCGGCAGCTGTCCACTTTCGGGGTGGGGGACTCCCTGCATATTATGCAGAACCATCTGTGAACCGGGCCCTAACCTTCTCTTCTTCTGTCAACTGATCACAGGAAACTCCCCATGAGGCCATCAGTGCAGGCTTGGGGAGAGAAGGCAGGATGGCAGGAGTGGAGACCATGGGCATTTGGGTCACTTCATCATGTAACTTACTTGTGCCTTCAGGACCTGCTTGAGCCCGATCACGCATATACCACTTCCATTTGATGATAGAATGCTGAGGTGCACAGCCTACTTTATGGCTAGATGGGTCAGAAAGCACCCAGTTTGTGATAGGCAGTTCAGGTCTCATGGTGACTTGATGACCATAGTTAAAAATTCAGTTTCCACCAAGACCCAGTAACAGGCTAAAAGCTGTCTATCAAAGGAGAATAGTTATCTGCAAAAGATGGCAAGTCCTTGCTCCAAAATCCTAGAGGCCTCCACTCTAATTCACCTATGGCGGCCTGCCAAAGGCTCCAAACAACATCTCTATCTACCACTGATACTTCAAGCACCATTGTATATGCTGGGTCATATGACCCAAGTGGCAGATCACCTTGCACAGCAGCCTGGACCTGTTGCAGAGCCTTTTCCTGTTCTGGACCCCACTCAAAACTGGCAGCCTTTTGGGTCACTAGATAAATGGGCTGGAGTAACACACCCAAATGAGGAATGTGTTGTCTCCAAAATCCAAGTAGGGCCACTAGGCATTGTGCTTCTTTCTTGGTTGTAGGAGGAGCCAAATACAGCAACTTATCTTTCACCTTAGAAGGAATATCTCAACAGGCCCCACACCACTGGAACCCTGGAAATTTACTGAGTTAGAAGTTCCCTGAATTTTAGTCAAATTTATTTCCCATCCTCTGGCACACAAATGTCTCACCAATAGGTCCAGTATATTTGCTACTTCTCACTCACTGGATCCAATCTGCATAATGTCATAAATGTAATGGACTAGTGTGATATCTTGTGGAAGGGAAAAGTAATCAGGTCTCTCTGAAAAAGATTATGACACAAAGCTGGAGAGATAATAGACCATAAAGGTATATTGCTGGCCTTGCCAGCTGAAGGCAAATTGCTTCTGTTGAGCCTTATGGACAGGAATGGAGAAAACAGAATTTGCCAAATCAGTGGCTGTATAATAGGTACCAGGAGATGTATTATTGTGCTCAAGCAATGAAACCACATTTGGTACAGCAGATATAATTGGAGTCACCACTTGGTTAAGCTTAGGATAATCCACTGTCATTCTCCAAGATCCATCTGTCTTCTGCATAGGCCAAATAGGAGAGTTGAATTGGGATGTGGTGGGAATAACCACTACCGCATCTTTCAATTCCTTTATGGTTGCACTAATCTCTACAAACGCTCCAGAGATGTGATATTGTTTTTGATTCACTATTTTTCTAGGTACAGACAACTCTAATGGCTTCCATTTGGCCTTTCCCACCATAGAAGTCCTTGCCCTACCAGTGAGGGAGTCAATTAGGGGTTCTGCCAGCTGCTTAGTATGTCTATGCCAATTATGCATTATGGCACTCAGGAAGTGACCACAGGATGTGTCTAGGAACCCACTGGACCCACTGTAAGTCAGACCTAAGCTAAAACTCCATTAATTACCTGACCTCCATAAGCCCCTATTTTAACTGGAGGATCACAATGACATTTTGGGTCCCCTGGAATCAACATCAGCTCAGAGTCAGTGTCCAGTAGTCCCTGAAATGTCTGATCATTTCCCTGTGCCTATTGAAGTTATGCTGGCAAAAGGCCATAGGTCTCCTTGGGGAAGGATGAGAGAAAGAAAAACAGCATAAATTGTCCAGTAGTGTAGTGAGGTTCTTTCTCAAGGGGATGCTGACACCCCTTCATTCAAAGGAGTCTGGGTCTGTAAACTGGTTCAAGTCTGGAAATTGATGAGGAGCCATGATTCTCTGTTATTATAAATCAAATTAGTCTTTTGTGCACTCGACCTGGAAGTTTTCTGCTTATATAAATTAAATAAGAATGCAGTAGGCTCCCTATCAATTTCACTTATAGGAGCACCATGATTAATTAGCCAGTGCCAGAGTTCTGCAGGAGTCAGACTCTTCTGATTGCTGCTTGGCCTCTGTTGTCCATTATGGTAGCTATGATCACATTGCCTTTGATGGGTAAGTGCCACCACTTGGCCTCTGCCACCTTGGGGCCCAATTATTCTCATTGCATTTAAATTGTGTAGTTGAATAACTGCAGTTTTTACTGTAAGATCTGGCATGCAGAAAAGAGGAATCACAGAGCTCTTCAAGGATGCAGGTGCTGCCTCACAAATATGGTTTCCAGAGTACTGATCAAGGGTATATCTTCTGGACTCTCCCAGCTGGGATGAGTAGGTCTAAAGTGACTGATCCACTCCAGCATCCCGGTCTCCCTAAGCCTTTGAGTTTCTTCTTCTACATTAAACCAAGAGGAATCAGGCATTTCCAGCTTGCTCACAGTGGGCCATCTTTTAATTAATATTTAAACTAACCAACCAAATACACTATTAGAACTTTTTTAAATCCACAAGCTGCAACATTAAATGGAGTATCTGTGTTTAGTGGCCCCAAATCAATAGATTCAGCTTGATCCAATTCCATGTTCCTTCAACCATTATCCCACACCCTTAATATACTTTCTCATGCCTGTTTTCCAGATTTCTGCTTATATAAATTAGAAAACTCAAGCAGTTCTTTTGAAGTGTAGCACACCTCCTTGTGGGTCAAACGCTGAACCTCATCTCTAGGGTTTTGCTGAGACTTTACTCTAGCTATAGTTCTAGAAGCAAGCCAGGTTGTTGGGGTGGGCCCTGAGGAGAATCAACATTGTCTTGCCTGGCAACTGCCTCAGGTGAAGCCATCACTGTTGACTGAGGCAGCACAGGGTTTATCTCCTCAGACAAATATAGAGCGACTGATGGCAGCATGGGTCTGGGAGGGGATGCTGCCACTACCAGGAATGCACAAGCTGTTTCTTCTGGAAAAAAAAAAAAAAAAAAAAGAGTTTACAAGCTCTGTGTCTCCAGATTCATCAGGGTCCTCCCGCACATCCCCATTCTAAGTTGCAGGCTCCTATTCTTTTCCAATCAATGCCCTCACTTTAACAGTAGATACCTGGTGAGCCTGTGCATGTACTTTTTGTTGCAGGTCAGCCACTCTCATGATAAGAGCTTGTGTCTGTTTTTCCACAATTTCAGCTCTTTCTCTATAGGAGATAAGACTGTCACTCAGGGAAATCTTAGTAGATTAGATTAGATTCGAAGATTTCAGGCTCTATTTCTGCTTCTGAAGCAGGGAGTTAGAATCCCTGAGTTCATCATTTTCTTTCATCACTTTGTCAGTGAACTTAGGAGCAACCAACCAGGTTCATTATGGTCCTTAGTTCTCCACATGTTGTCAAAGGTATTATGCATAGAGTAACAAAACTCCTTGCTTCTCATGAGTGGTGTGAATCAAGAGTGTCAAATACATTTATTTTTCATAACTCTCTGAACACTTCACACCAAGGATGATCAGTGTTCTCCAAACTATTAGAAGTAGAGTCCTTAGCATTTTGGAGTCTAATTATATTAAGCAGACAACTCCAGAAACCTCAAAACCAATGAAAGGACTTTATCCTTAATATCGTTTTCCACTAGCACCACTCTTGGTACCAAAATCTGTATTAGTCAGGGTTCTCTAGAGGGACAGAACTAATAAGATAGAGGTATATATAAAAGGGAGTTTATTAAGGAGTATTGACTCAAACAATCACAAGGTCCCACAATCAGATGTCTGCAGGCTGAGGAGAAAAGAAACCTGTTCAAGTTCCAAAGCTGAAGAACTTGGAGTCTGATGTACAAGGGCAGGAAGCATCCAGCATGGGAGAAAGATGTAGGCTGGGAGGCTAAGCCAGGCTCATATTTTCACATACTTCACCCTGCTTTGCATTCTGGCCACATTGACAGCTGATTATATTATGTCCACCCAGATTAAAAGTGGGTCTGCCTTTCCCAGTCTACTGACTCAAATGTTAGTCTCCTTTGGCAATGCTCTCACAGACACACCCAGGAACAATACTTTGCATCCTCCAATCCAATCAAATTGACACTCAGGGTTAACCATCATGCCCTCAGAGTATTTAGATCCACAATTGAACATATAAGAAAATAGAATTTAGAAATCGAGGAATTAAAATATGATGAATTATAAATAAAATGCAATGTTTCTTCAATTGCTAAAAGATTAAATTATGTAATATAATAGAAAATATAATAAAAAGTCAAAATACAAAAAAATAGAAAAACAAAAAATTTCAAAGGAGAGATCAAGCCAGGTATTTAACAGGTTTAACAGGTGTCTCATAATGTTTCCAAAAGAGAAGAAATAAAATAGAGAAATATCGAGGATCACTTCTTGGTCTTTTTGCTAAGATCAACTGTGGTATCTGTTTTTGTCAGTTTAATGTGTGATTCATCCCTTATCTGAGACAATATATTAAATGGACTTTTAGAACTAGGAGATGGACTAGAAAGTTGCTCCACCTACTTCATGCCTCCACACATTGACTTGATATTGCAGTACTTCCACAAAAAAGAAAAGAAAAGGAAAATTGGGGAGAAATGTACAGTATAAATATTTCCAGAAAATTTCTGAAATGAAGAGAATTTTATTTAATGATTTGATGGTATGTTTGATATTCAGATTGCCTTTGGTAATGTCAGTCCCAACTATTCAATAAAACCCTAATTTAGATATTGCTATGATAGTGTTTCAGAGATGCAAGTAAAGCCCCTAATCGGTTGACATTAGGTAAGAAAGATTACAGTATTTTTGGTTTTCTGGGCGGGCCTGATTGAATCAGCAAGAGAGAGAAGTAATTCCTTCAGTAGATGAGCTCATCTTTCCTATGGATTGTGAACTTAACTTATCCAGGCCCTTTAATCATAGAAATCTCTTTATATATGTATGTAAGCATATAAATATGCATGTGCATACACACATATGTCTTTCATGCAGGTTCTCTTTGTCTTCTTGAACCACAAGTGTTATGCCAATTGAATAGACTGATTTAGAGACTTCATTAACACAATAATGAAGGGAGCATGCCATTCAAAAATTTCAGAATACCTAAGGAATTAAAGAAAAATCAAAAAAAGAAAAAAGAAAAGATGAGGGAAGCATACACACATACAAATTCCTAGGACCCAAGTAGCATTAAAACATTCAACAATGCTAAAGTGTAGTCTATGATGCCAAAGTGACTTTAATCACCTGAAGTAAAATAAATTTATAAACAAAAACTGTATAGTTCATTTTATGGGTTGAAATGCATCAGCCCTAAAATGTATATATTGAAGTCTTTAGTCCTAACTCCCAGTGCCTCATGACATAATCCTTTTTGGAAATAGGGTCAACATGCACATAATTAGCACTGGAGTTCAGAAAATGATACCCTGAAAAGAAGGCATCAGCAACAGCCCGCAGAAGCAATTTTTTCTGTAATCTTCCCTTGTCCTCCTGTCTCTCATTTCCATTCTACCAAAAGAGTAGCCACAGAAACTAGAATTTCTATCTCCAAGATGGGTCATAGAAACCAGAACCTCTTTTCCCAAAAGCCAGCCATAAAACCTATAAGTAGTCTATGTAAAAACTGGCCATAAAGAAATTATCTGACCTACCTGGTTTGACTATGAGAGAGGCCCTGTCCCATACCCAGAAAAAAAGAAATGCATGCTCAGACAGGCCAAGAAAAATCTAGACAGACAAGTTTTACTGGGTTTCCCCACTAAATCTATTAATCAATTAACCTATCTATTAATATTAGATAATATCCTCTGTATCTAATCATATTTCTACATGACTATCCAAACTTTGTTGAACACAGCATAAAAATGGACAATTTTCTCTGCATCTTCAGGTCTCTATTTTTAAGGCTACTACACATATAATGTTATTTAAATTTGTATGTCTTTTCTCATATTAATCAATCTAATTCATATCATTGTCTTTCAGTGAACCTCCAGGGACCCAAGGGTCTTGGCCACTAAATTAGTTAGGTGAGATTATAGTGAAATAGGATGGGCCTCTAGTCCAATATCACGCTCTTATAAAAAAAGGGAGACTTGGATATAGACACACATATAGAGAGAACATCATAAAAAGATGAAGGCTGAGGCTAAGAGATGCTTCTATAAGCCAAGAAATAGCAAAGAGGATCATCATACCACTGCAAGCTAGGCGAGAGGCATGAAGGCGTTTCTTCCTTACAGCCTCTAAGACACTTGAAATGGAACCAGTCCCCTAGACACAATGATCTTGGACTTCTAGCCTCCAAAACTGTGTGACAATCAATTTCTGCTGTTCAAACTACTCAGTTTGTGGCAGTTTGTTAAGAAGTCCTGACAAATTCACAGTCTAATAAATTAACAAACAGAAATAAGAAAGATTGCAAACACTTCCAGAGATGCAAAATATTTAATTTCCCTGTATCCTTCCTTCCAGAAAGCTAACGCAGAGTACATTTCACATAAAAAAAGAAATAAATTAACAAAGCAAAAAAAGGACTAAATACAAGATAAAGACTAAAGAATTTTCCAGAATGATATTAAAAGAAAGTGTGAGTGAGGATGCCAGCTCTGCAACTGGCAGTTTTCTAGCCATATGTATAGGAGCCAAAGGACACAAGACTCATAGAGGAATAGCCACATGATCAAATATGGAATGACAGATTCCATGATGCACTTAACATTGAAAAGAGATTTAGAATTCTGTCGAAAAATTTAGGAAAAAATGGGTACTGAAAAACTTAGGCAAGGCCAGGCATGGTGGCGCATGCCTGTAATCCCAGCTACTGAGATACTGAGGGAGGAGAATCACTTGAACCCGGGATGCGGGAGCTGCAGTGAGCTGAGATGGCACCACTGCACTCCATCCTGGTGACAAGAGCAAGACTTTGTCTCAGAAGAAAAAAAAAAAAAAAACTTAAGCAAATGAAAGCAAGGCAGTCATTGGTTGCAAAAACTATTAAGAAAGGATGGAAATGAGATCACACTAGAGTACGTGGCTTCTATCTGTGAACAACAAGAACATAATCATAATTATATAAAAATGATATAAACTTAACAATATGTGAGATATAATCACATTTGATCATGTACGGGGAAAGAAGATATGTGTGAGCCTGGGCATAAAGAAATGAAACCTAAAATATCATTATACATCATTGAGAATGGTTCAACAATTTTAGTTTATGAAATCAAGAAATGACAGAAAAATTTCAAAAATATGATGATAGATACCTGAAGAAATAATTCAATAGTGTCTGAAGCTGGGAAATATGATCCCAGCATGTAGGAACATTTTAAGTATAAGCTTTGGAATAGTATTTTATTTATAAATTTTATGCATTCATTAAATTAATAGCAAGTATTTTTCTTAATAAACTGCTTAGGACACTCTTCAAATCAGTCAAAAATGAAAAACTGTGTGATTATAACTTTGTTAAAACACTACCTTAAAAGTACATTTACTTGTAAATAAAGCAGAAATAAGATATATGAATATAAATAAACTTATATAATCTTGCTCTCTGGGTAGAATTCTATAATTCCAGAAAGGAAATGTGATAAGGAGTTCTTATGTACAATCTTTAATGCAAGATGAATCAACCAGCTGTTATATAAAGATAAAAGGGGTGTTTTGTATGCAAATTTGACTTTAGAATGATAAACAAAACCTTATGTTTCAATATTTTAATTGAGAGAATATACATATGTCACTTAAGTCACCATTTTAATGTGTACAATTCAATGGTCTTTAGTGGGTTCACAAAGTTGTCCAGATATTACCACTAATTTCAAAGCTTTTTCATCACTTCCCCCACCAAAAAAAACCATCCATCCCAGCTAGCACTTGCTCCCCAGTCCTTCATCTTCTTTATGTCCCACTGGATGCTGGGAATGAATATCAACATTCTGTCTTTAGGGATTTGCTTATCTGAACATTTCATATAAACTGCATCATGCAATATATTAACTTTGTCTCTAGATGCTTTTATTTAGCATAATAGTTTCAAGCTTCATGTATATTGTAGCATGTATCAGTATCATGTTCATTTTTATGACTCAATGATATTTAATTATATAGATACCTAATTTTGCTTAGCTATGCATTAGTTGATGGACATTTGATTTTTTCCCCACTTTTTAGCTTTTATGAATAATGTAATGAACATTTGTGTATAAGTTATTGTGTGTACAATATTCATTTAGTTCATTGGAATATAAATCTAGTATCATAATTACTGGGTCATATTGTAACTGGGTCAATGATTAAGTTTTTCAGAAATTGTCAAAATGTTTTCTAAAGTGTCTGTACCATTTTACATTCCCACCATCAATGTATGAGTATCCCAATTTCGCAGCATCTTTGTCAACACTTATTAATGTCTGTTCTTTTATTATATTCACCAAGTGGTTTGTGAAGTTGAATCTTTTGTGGTATTGATTTACTTTAGTTACTAATGATATTGAACATATTTTTATATGCTTATTGGTCATCTGCATATCTACTTTGGAGAAATGACTATATATTCCTTTGATCATTTTAAAAATCGGTTTATTTATATTTTTATTGTAGAGTTTTTTTTTATTCTTGTCAATATGAAAATTAAAATCTTCCTTGGAATATGTTGATTTTTATGAAGATTGAAATGGGACAAAAATATCTTCATAATCTATAGCTACTTGAAGAGGTCTATCCACCTAAGGTTTTTTCAGATCTTCTTGTTACCAGTTTCTCAACTGCCTCTTTTAAGTTACCTGATCTTTAAACCAATCTAGTAAACACTTGATATTAATGAGTATGATTTTGTACCTCTGACCATCATGCCTTTTTGCTATTTGTTTTCTATATGTAATAGGTCATTTGTTTTTTTTCCCTCTGTTCTCCCTAACTGCTCACTTTTGTGATAGATATTCTCTAGTGTGCCATTTTAATTCCATTGCCAATTATGTGTGTGTGTGTGTGTGTGTGTGTTTATTCACACACACACATGCACACACACACATAATTGGTAGTTTCTAGTAGTTTCTGTCAGGATTATAATTTACGGCTGAATTTATAATGATCTAGTTTGGATTAATAGCAAATTAATTTCAATAGTATGCAAGAAATTTGCCCTTACATATAACATTCTTTTCTGCCTCCTCCTTTTTGCTGATCTAGTCCTACAAATTACATCTTTATACTTTCCATTCTCTCTTAGTTTATTTTGTGTTGCTAGAAAATAAAATCTGAGACTGGATAAATTATAAGGAAAAAAAGTTTATTTAGCTCACAGTTCTAGAGGTCAAGAAGTTCAAGGACTTCTGGCCAGGGCTTTCATGTTGCAACAAAACATGGCTGGGAAGGTCAAAGGGGAAGTGAACACATGCGAAGAGGGAAAACCTGAGGGGTGTCCTCAGGCTTTATAACAATCCACTCTCTCAGGAACTAATCCATTCCTGTGAGAACAACTGGCAGTCTCATGAGAGCAAGAAGTCACTCATGACCTGGAGAACAGCACATAGCCATTCCTAAGGGATACATACCTGCGACCCAATACCTTCCTGTAGGCCCCACCTGCCAGCACCACCATTTTCGGAATCAAATTTTCAACATGACTTTTGGTCTGGACAAATAAACCATAGCCAAACCATACCACATGCCCAAGAACACAGACTAATATTTGCTGCTTTATTCAATTGTCTCTTAAATCAAGTAGGATAAATAAGTTGTACCCCAAACATCCATTATGTTGTCTTGTATGTTTATCTGTGTCGTTATCCTTACTGGTGCTCTTCATTTCTTCATATAGATTCAAGTTACTGATCATTTTCTTGTTATTTCAACATTTAATCCTCAGGAAATTTATCTATTTAGTATTTCTTGTAGGGATGGCTCGCTAGTGACAAAGTTCCTCTTTTATATTGGGATATTATAATTTATTCTTAATTTTTAAAGGAAAGTTTTGCAGGGCACATAACTTCTTTAATGTTAGTGTTCTTCTTTTGGAAGTTAGAATATATCAACCCACTATCAATGGTCCCTATATTTTCTGGGTCAGGGTTTATAGTTTGTAAATTACAATGTTAATATTGTGTTTGAATAAAAAGCGCTGGCTAAGTAGTGATTTGTTTATATGTGAAATTCTTGAGGAATTGAAAACAGGTGAGCAGCTGAAATGATAAAATGTGCTTTGGAGTTTCAAATCAGGAAAATAAGTTTGCTTGCTCTTGTGTTAAGAGGATAAAGGATGTGTGTTTTGGGAGAAGTGGGTAGGAAAAGAACTGTTAAATAACTATGATCTTGTTAAGTAAGTTCAGCTTGTATGCTATAATTGATTATAAAATAATTCAAGAAGATAAGCCAAAGGGTAACAATGACAAGAACAGCTTCTTGATTTAAAAAGTATATTTTCCAAGAGGAGGATAGGTTGTATAAATAGCATCCTGAGATTCATTTTGAGTGAGTTTGAATAAATAATACATAATGAAAGTACTTACTGAGAACAGATTATACATAATATAATATAACTGTAAAAATGTCCCATGAGGTCTGGAAAAAAAAAAAGAATGTGAAAAAAATTACAAAACACATATATATGTATATGTTAATTGTGTCTCTTTATTCTGTATTTTTGATATTTTAATATCTTGGGGACTCTGTGAGTGTGTTTTTCATTTGCAAACCAACCAATCCACAGTGCATGGCCCTAACTACCTCTTTTATTGGGCTCTTACACTCTAGGCTACTATCTTCCTTCCCTAATCATTCTAGGACCAGGTATTAGACAACTAGGGATGCTCAAAGTCCATGAAAATTATTCAAATGAGCCAGTTCTAGGCTTGCTTACCTTGCCTAGCCCATTTCTTCTCAGAGAAACTAAAATAAAGGTTCTTGCACCTGTTTTCTCTCATTTACTCTGCTACTTGAATGATCCTGGTGCTTTTCTATGTGGCCCTGTGTGGTATGCAGTGTCTCCTGTCTCTAGGGACCTGTGAGGGAAAACATCTCTCCTTATGACAGTCATTTCTGTGTCTGCATGTCTTAAAATTCTGGTTTAAAAAAAATTACTGGGTACCCTAAAAATAATACACACACACACACACATATATACACACACACATACATATATAATATACACACAGATATATATGTATATGAAAGTGTATGTGTCAACATATGCATATATATACACACATATATATGTATATAAGTTATGTGTGTATAATTTGTATATAATACTATGGTCCAATAAATAAGAGGTCAAAATTGAGATCTTTAGCTTGGAGTATATCATCTGTTCGCTTTGAGTATCCAGATTGCTGTGACAGCTTTTTCTTCTTGTTTGCATTTGAAATATGTCTGTCCTGTAGGAAAAAAAAATGCACATTCTCCATCAAAATGCTATTTAAAATCTGATGCTTATTGATACATATTTCTATATGATAAATCTTTATGGGATATAATGGATAATACATGACTTTCAATATATCACTAAGTTGTTTATATTTAAAAAAGAAACTATATTAATTCACCTTGCTAGAAGATCTAAGTATTAAAAAAGGTGACTGTGACAGAATCCCTACCCTTGGGAAACTCAGCAGGATGTCAGACAAGAATATAAGTTATTAAGCAGGCCATGATAAGCGCACAAAGAGAAGTATAATGTGCTAGGAGGGATCATATGCTGTCCAACTGTGATGAATCCCAAGAGACAACAAGTAGAAATTAATAAGATTTGAAATCAGCTTAGAATAAAGAGTTAAACCTTGACAGGTAGCCCAATAGAAACAATAGCATTCAAACAGAGGCAGGAATGTGACCAATAATAAAAAGAAAAAGAAAATATGGGCCCAGGCTCGTTATGCTGCTGGCTTACTAGAATGTTAGTCAATGCTAAAGGAGAATTGGACGATGATTTTGGGGACAAGTGCCAAGTACAAACTGAAGAGGGCCTTGAAAGTCATAGCAAGCTGACAGGAACAGTGGCTCATGCTTGTAATCCCAGCACTTTGGGAGGCCAAGGTGGGTGGATCATGAGGTCAGGAAATCGAGACCACAATGAAACCCCATCTCTACTAAAAATACAAAAAAAAAAAAAAATTAGCTGGGCTTGGTGGCGGGCGCCTGTAGTCCCAGCTACTCAGGAGTCTGAGGCAGGAGAGTGGTGTGAACCCAGGAAACAGAGCTTGCAGTGAGCCGAGATCACAGCACTGCACTCCAGCCTGGGCAACAGAGTGAGACTCCCTCTCAAAAAAAAAAAAAAGAAAGAAAAAAATAGCATGTTTTTGAAATTAAGAAAAATATCCTGGCTGGGCGCTGTGGCTCAAACCTGTAAAGCCAGTGCTTTGGAAGGTCGAGGCAGGCAGATTACTTGAGGTCAGGAGTTCAAGACCAGCCTGGCCAACATTGTGAAATCCCGTTCCTGTGAAAAATACAAAAATTTGCCAGGCTTGGTGATGGGCAACTGTAATCCCAGTTAGTCAGCAGGCGAGGTAGGGAGAATTGCATGAACCCGGGAAGTGGAGGTTACAGTGAACTGAGGTCGCACCACTGCAGTACAGCCTGGGTGACAGAGACTCAGACCCTGTCTTAAAAAAAATAAATAAAAAGATAAAGAAAGAAAGAAAAAGAGAAATATCTTTATGTGGTTACTGTTTTAAGGATGATCAAATCTCACCCTGCTTAATTGTTATGATAAAATATCCTGCTTGATTGATGGCATTCACTACCTTTTTTTTGAGCCACTATGACCTTTGCCATGGGATTCTGCAGTGTGTTGCAGGTTACATTCTCTGGGAAACAGACGCTGGGGTGGAGATTAGAGCAGAAAGTGAATTAACAAATGCCCTTGGACTGAATACCTGTGGAATGTGATGATGAATATGAGTTATTAAGCGGCCATAATAAGTGCACAAAGAGAGGTATAATGTGCTTGGAGGGATCATATGCTGATCTGAAGCAGAATCAGACAGAAGGAGATGTTGAGGAGTAATGGAGTCTTCATGGAAATCTCAAATAACCTTATAGGGAGATCTGAAAATTGAATCACTTTTCAGAACCGTTCTCTGTTGGGGTTAAAGTGTCAGATTTTAATACTCCTGTGTAAACCAGTCATTAAATACTAGTTGCCCCAAGAAGGCATAATCTTTTTGAGGTGGTTGTCTTCTGCTGAGGCAACTATTAAACCAGGCAAACACTTGAGAGCTTCCTGCCTGCAGTTCTCAGAACAACTGGGATAACTTGTCCTTCACTCCTAAAGGAGGAACTAAATAGCACATGATAGTGGAGGACACATACCACGCAGTGTCCTCCACTCTAATTCTAGGCCCAGCCATCTGACATGATTTGGCCAGTGGAAGTTAGTAAATGTGACAAAAACACAAGTTGGAAAAGCACTTGCATGATTGAGCTTGTCCTCTTATTTCTTCTAATCTGCAATTAATGTGAGAACAGGCCTGGGCTTGCATTCCAGAGATAAAAAGGTGGCTGATCCAAGTGCTACAAACTATCTATGCTGACATCATGCTAAATCAGAAGTCACTCAGCTGACCCCCACAAGGCATATGTGTGAGGCAAGAGCTACACGGTCACTTGCATGACCTGCAGTAGATGACTGCATGTTTGTTGTGTGCCATTGGGATTTTGTGATTGTTTGTTATTCAGCATTATTATTATAGTAAATAACATATTAGCTAAATACAAAATATTATAATAATAAACTTTATATTTGAAAGGATTTTGATATAAATATTTCTATATGGATAATTTTATGGCTTATACGCCATTTCAAAGAGAGTCTTGTCTGAAGTAATGTACCTCAAAAATTGATCTGTGGATATTTGCTAATGGCAGATAGCAGCAAAAGGTATTACACTTGTCAACCAGGAGGTATACATTGCAGCATATCTGCTCTACATTTCTTCCTTGATAGAGGTCGAAGAATATATAAATCATGATACAGTCAAATGAAAAGAATAGCATGTAGGTAAAAACCAAAAAGTTATTCCTTAAGTGTTCTACATTTTGTCTTGATGAGGACACAGAAAGTTCATTCGATTAATTTACAAGTCATCAGTTTATATTTCACATTAGATATTCCTGAATTAAAAAAAAATAGACTTTGGACTTTCTAGACAATTAACTCAACTATTAAGTAACAAGACTTATATTAGTTATTGTTATTCTTTTTTGTTTGTTTGTTTGTTTGTTTTTGAGACAAAGTCTCACTCTGTTGCCCAGGTTGGAGTGCAGTGGCTCAATCTCGGCTCACTGCAACCTCTACCTCCCGTGTCCAAGTGATTCTCGTGCCATAGCCTCCCTGAGTAGCCAGGATTACAGGTGCCCGCCACCACGCCCACCTAATTTTTGTATTTTTAGTAGAGATGGGGTTTCACCATATTGGCCAGGCTGGTCTCAAAACTCCTGACTTCAGGTGATCCACCTGCCTTGGCCTCCCAAAAGTGTTGGGATTACAGGCATGAGCCACCGCACCCAACCTATTCTTCTTTTAATCAGAATGTCAGATTTATTCTTTCTAGATTGGGTAAAACACATAACAGAACTTTGAAAAGTGTCATAGTTAGAAAGGCAATCAGAAAGCTAGTTTCAAGGACCATGTTTCTCAATTCATCACTAAATTAAAGAAAAATCAGTCAATGCCAAAGTATCTGTCATCCCAATAGAATACTAAATAACTATTGGATACATGTATAATTATATTACCCTTTTTTGACTCAATTTCATTAGAAAAAGGATGAGTTTATTTCTCTCCATTTCAATGCAGGATAGTCAGGAGGTAGTGGTCAAATGATTTATTTATGAGTTACTTTACAGAAACTAAAATTATATGACAATGGTCTGGTTCTGGTTAAATCTTTAGTTTTTATGATTTGGACTATCTAAAATTAAATTAGCTCATAGTCTTTCATTCAGATACAAAGTATTATTTAATGTTTGGAGGTATTATTTCTATCATAAAAAGCAGTTTATCCAAATAGGATACTGAAGATTCCTTTCTGGAGTCCTAGAGCCTTTTTCCTTTCACCTAAGCCACTCAACCTCACATTAGTAGATGCAATTTCTTAAAATAGGCATATTTATGTAAACCTCAGGCACAAATCTTAAAATATGAGAGAAAGCCAAATTTCTTTAACATAAAGACTCCATTTAGCCTCAATTTTTTTTATGTTTAATAGAGTCTAGTACTGTAAACTATTTTTTGGAACCTTTTGATGATAATGATGGTGATAATGATTATGACAATCATGATCTTTTAGCAAATCACGTCATATAATTGACAATTATACAAAATGAGAAGTTCTCATTACCCCATATAAAAAACAGAAATAGCCTGTTATTATATATATATTTTTTTAAGGCCAGTTGATCAGTCACATAATGGTGTCACAAGCACATTTTTTTCTAAAGCACTGGTTTTAAAAGCTGAACGCTCTAATATTTCCTAAGTAGTAATAAATATTATATAGTGTAAAAACCGTCAAAGTACTGGGTTAACATTTACCGATCACATTTAAATTTGATGAGCAATTTTTCTTTCTTTGTTAAATAAAAAAGTTTGCTCCTAATAATTATAGCCATATAATTTCTGTAGTGTATTTTATTAATTATAAAATACAATAAATATACATATAAACACATATGTACATTTATGTGTATTATGTATATATAAAAAACTTTAACTTTCATAATATTACAGGCAATTAAGAAAACAGTTAACATTTTTGTAATCCAGAAGCCTTCATGTCAACGTTAGGTATTGACTATATACAACAGTGTTTTAGGGAATTCCTGAAAGAAATAGCCAATAAAAGCTGGGCATGGTAGCTTACACCTATAATCCCAGCACTTTCGGAGGCCAAGGAGGGCAGATCATGAGGTCAGAAGTTTGAGACCAGCCTTACCAACATGGTGAAACCCTGTCTCTACTAAAAACACAAAAATTAGCCAGGCGTGGTGGCACATGCCTGAAATTACAGCTACTCAAGAGGCTGAAGCAGGAGACTCACTTGAACCCAGGAGGCAGAGGCTGCAATGAGCTGAGATGGTGCTACTGCACTCCAATGTGGGCAACAAAGCGAGACTCCAATAAAAAAAAAAAAAAAAAAAAGAAGGAAGAAAGGTGGGAAGAAGGAAGGAAGGAAGGACAGAGGGAGGGAGGGAAGAAAGAATGAAAGAAAGGAAGAGAGAGAGGAAGGGAGGGAGGGAGGGAAGAAGGAAGGAAGGAAGGAAAGAAGGAAAGAAGGAAGGGCCAATATTAAAAGATTCAAACTTTTTTTTTTATTTTTTTTTATTTTTATTTTTATTATACTTTAAGTTCTAGGGTACATGTGCATAACGTGCAGGTTTGTTACATATGTATACATGTGCCATGTTGGTGTGCTGCACCCATCAACTCGTCAGCACCCATCAATTCATCATTTATATCAGGTATAACTCCCCCATGCAATCCCTCCCCCCTCCCCCCCCATGATAGGCCCCAGTGTGTGATGTTCCCCTTCCCGAGTCCAAGTGAGCTCATTGTTCAGTTCCCACCTATGAGTGAGAACATGCGGTGTTTGGTTTTCTCTTCTTGTGATAGTTTGCTAAGAATGATGGTTTCCAGCTGCATCCATGTCTTTGCTATTGTGAATAGTGCCGCAATAAACATACGTGTGCATGTGTCTTTGTAGTAGCATAATTTATAATCCTTTGGGTATATACCCAGTAGTGGGATGGCTGGGTCATATGGTACATCTAGTTCTAGATCCTTGAGGAATTGCCATACTGTTTTCCATAATGGTTGAACTAGTTTACAATCCCACCAACAGTGTAAAAGTGTTCCTATTTCTCCACATCCTCTCCAACACCTGTTGTTTCCTGATTTGTTAATGATTGCCATTCTAACTGGTGTGAGATGGTATCTCATTGTGGTTTTGATTTGCATTTCTCTGATGGCCAGTGATGATGAGCATTTTTTCATGTGTCTGTTGGCTGTATGAATGTCTTCTTTTGAGAAATGTCTGTTCATATCCTTTCCCCACATTTTGATGGGGTTGTTTGTTTTTTTCTTGTATATTTGTTTGAGTTCTTTGTAGATTCTGGAAATTAGCCCTTTGTCAGATGAGTAGATTGCAAAATTTTCTCCCATTCTGTAGGTTGCCTGTTCACTCTGATGGTAGTTTCTTTTGCTGTGCAGAAGCTCTTTAGTTTAATTAGATCCCATTTGTCAATTTTGGCTTTTGCTGCCGTTGCTTTTGGTGTTTTAGACATGAAGTCCTTGCCCATGCCTATGTCCTGAATGGTACTACCTAGATTTTCTTCTAGGGTTTTTATGGTATTAGGTCTAACATTTAAGTCTCTAATCCATCTTGAATTAATCTTCGTATAAGGAGTAAGGAAAGGATCCAGTTTCAGCTTTCTACTTAGGGCTAGCCAATTTTCCCAGCACCATTTATTAAATAGGGAATCCTTTCCCCATTTCTTGTTACTCTCAGGTTTGTCAAAGATCAGATGGTTGTAGATGTGTGGCATTATTTCTGAAGGCTCCGTTCTGTTCCATTGGTCTATATCTCTGTTTTGGTACCAGTACCATGTTGTTTTGGTTACTGTAGCCTTGTAGTATAGTTTGAAGTCAGGTAGCGTGATGCCTCCGGCTTTGTCCTTTTGACTTAGGATTCTCTTGGCAATGCGGGCTCTTTTTTGGTTCCATATGAACTTTAAAGCAGTTTTTTCCAATTCGGTGAAGAAACTCATTGGTAGCTTGATGGGGATGGCATTGAATCTATAAATAACCTTGGGCAATATGGCCATTTTCACGATATTGATTCTTCCTATCCATGAGCATGGTATGTTCTTCCATTTGTTTGTGTCCTCATTGATTTCACTGAGCAGTGGTTTATAGTTCTCCTTGAAGAGGTCCTTTACATCCCTTGTAAGTTGGATTCCTAGGTATTTTATTCTCTTTGAAGCAATTGTGAATGGAAGTTCATTCCTGATTTGGCTCTCTGCTTGTCTGTTACTGGTGTATAAGAATGCTTGTGATTTTTGCACATTAATTTTGTATCCTGAGACTTTGCTGAAGTTGCTTATCAGCTTAAGAAGATTTTGGGCTGAGACGATGGGGTTTTCTAAATATACAATCATGTCATCTGCAAACAGGGACAATTTGACTTCTTCTTTTCCTAACTGAATACCCTTGATTTCTTTCTCTTGCCTGATTGCCCTAGCCAGAACTTCCAACACTATGTTGAATAGGAGTGGTGAGAGAGGGCATCCCTGTCTTGTGCCAGTTTTCAAAGGGAATTTTTCCAGTTTTTGCCCATTCAGTATGATATTAGCTGTGGGTTTGTCATAAATAGCTCTTATGATTTTGAGGTACGTTCCATCAATACCGAATTTGTTGAGCCTTTTTAGCATGAAGGGCTGTTGAATTTTGTCAAAAGCCTTTTCTGCATCTATTGAGAGAATCATGTGGTTCTTCTCTTTGGTTCTGTTGATATGCTGGATTACGTTTATTGATTTGTGAATGTTGAACCAGCCTTGCATCCCAGGGATGAAGCCCACTTGATCATGGTGGATAAGCTTTTTGATGTGCTGCTGAATCCGGTTTGCCAGTATTTTCTTGAGGATTTTTGCATCGATGTTCATCAGGGAGATTGGTCTAAAATTCTCTTTTTTTGTTGTGTCTCTGCCAGGCTTAGGTATCAGGATGATGTTGGCCTCATAAAATGAGTTAGGGAGGATTCCCTCTTTTTCTATTGATTGGAATAGTTTCAGAAGGAATGGTACCAGCTCCTCCTTGTACCTCTGGTATTTCAGCTGTGAATCCATCTGGTCCTGGGCTGTTTTTGGTGGGTAGGCTATTAATTGTTGCCTCAATTTCAGAGGCTGCTATGGGTCGATTCAGGGATTCAACTTCTTCCTGGTTTAGTCTTGGAAGAGTGTACGTGTCCAGGAAATTATCCATTTCTTCTAGATTTTCTAGTTGATTTGCATAGAGGTGTTTATAGTATTCTCTGATGGTAGTTTGTATTTCTGTGGGGTTGGTGGTGATATCCCCTTTATCATTTTTTATTGCATCTATTTGATTCCTCTCTCTTTTCTTCTTTATTAGCCTTGCTAGCGGTCTGTCAATTTTGTTGATCTTTTCAAAAAACCAACTCCTGGATTCATTGATTTTTTGGAGGGTTTTTTGTGTCTCTATCTCCTTCAGTTCTGCTCTGATCTTAGTTATTTCTTGCCTTCTGCTAGCTTTTGAATGTGTTTGCTCTTGCCTCTCTAGTTCTTTTAATTGTGATGTTAGCGTGTCAATTTTAGATCTTTCCTGCTTTCTCTTGTGGGCACTTAGTGCTATAAATTTCCCTCTACACACTGCTTTAAATGTGTCCCAGAGATTCTGGTATGTTGTATCTTTGTTCTCATTGGTTTCAAAGAACATCTTTTTTTCTGCTTTCATTTCATTATGTACCCAGTAGTCATTCAGGAGCAGGTTGTTCAGTTTCCATGTAGTTGAGCGGTTTTGATTGAGTTTCTTAGTCCTGAGTTCTAGTTTGATCGCACTGTGGTCAGAGAGACAGTTTGTTATCATTTCTGTTCTTTTACATTTGCTGAGGAGTGCTTTACTTCCAATTATGTGGTCAATTTTGGAATAAGTGTGATGTGGTGCTGAGAAGAATGTATATTCTGTTGACTTGGGGTGGAGAGTTCTATAGATGTCTATTAGGTCTGCTTGGTGCAGAGATGAGTTCAATTCCTGGATATCCTTGTTAACTTTCTGTCTCGTTGATCTGTCTAATGTTGACAGTGGAGTGTTGAAGTCTCCCATTATTATTGTATGGGAGTGTAAGTCTCTTTGTAAGTCTCTAAGGACTTGCTTTATGAATCTGGGTGCTCCTGTATTGGGTGCATATATATTTATGATAGTTAGCTCTTCCTGTTGAATTGATCCCTTTACCATTATGTAATGGCCTTCTTTGTCTCTTTTGATCTTTGATGGTTTAAAGTCTGTTTTATCAGAGACTAGGATTGCAACCCCTGCTTTGTTTTGTTCTCCATTTGCTTGGTAGATCTTCCTCCATCCCTTTATTTTGAGCCTATGTATGTCTCTGCATGTGAGATGGGTCTCCTGAAGACAGCAGACTGATGGGTCTTGACTCTTTATCCAGTTTGCCAGTCTGTGTCTTTTAATTGGAGCATTTAGTCCATTTACATTTAAGGTTAATATTGTTATGTGTGAACTTGATCCTGCCATTATGATATTAACTGGTTATTTTGCTCATTAGTTGATGCAGTTTCTTCCTAGGCTCGATGGTCTTTACATTTTGGCATGTTTTTGCAATGGCTGGTACCGGTTGTTCCTTTCCATGTTTAGGGCTTCCTTCAGGGTCTCTTGTAAGGCAGGCCTGGTGGTGACAAAATCTCTAAGCATGTGCTTATCTGTAAAGAATTTTATTTCTCCTTCACTTATGAAACTTAGTTTGGCTGGATATGAAATTCTGGATTTAAAATTGTTTTCTTTAAGAACTTTGAATATTGGCCCCCACTCTCTTCTGGCTTGTAGAGTTTCTGCTGAGAGATCTGCTGTCAGTCTGATGGGCTTCCCTTTGTGGGTAACCCGACCTTTCTCTCTGGCTGCCCTTAAGATTGTTTCCTTCATTTCAACTTTGGTGAATCTGGCAATTATGTGTCTTGGAGTTGCTCTTCTCGAGGAGTATCTTTGTGGTGTTCTCTGTATTTCCTGAATTTGAATGTTGGCCTGCCCTGCTAGGTTGGGGAAGTTCTCCTGGATGATATCCTGTAGAGTGTTTTCCAATTTTTTTCCATTTTCCCCCTCACTTTCAGGCACCCCAATCAGACGTAGATTTGGTCTTTTGACATAATCCCATACTTCTTGCAGGCTTTGTTCATTTCTTTTTCTTCTTTTTTCTTTTGGTTTCTCTTCTCGCTTCATTTCATTCATTTGATCCTCCATCGCTGATACTCTTTCTTCCAGTTGATCGAGTCGGTTACTGAAGCTTGTGCATTTGTCACGTATTTCTCGTGTCATGGTTTTCATCTCTGTCATTTCGTTTATGACCTTCTCTGCATTAAGTAGTCTAGCTGTCAATTCTTCCACTCTTTTTTCAAGATTTTTAGTTTCTTTGCGCTGAGTGCGTAATTCCTTCTTTAGCTCTGAGAGGTTTGATGGACTGAAGCCTTCTTCTCTCATCTCATCAAAATCATTCTCTGACCAGCTTTGATCCGTTGCTGGCGATGGGCTGTGCTCCTTTGCAGGAGGAGATGTGCTCTTAGTTTTTGAATTTCCTACTTTTCTGCCCTGCTTTTTCCCCATCTTTGTGGTTTTATCTGTCTCTGGTCTTTGATGATGTTGACGTACTGATGGGGTTTTGGTATAGGTGTCCTTCCTGTTTGATAGTTTTCCTTCTGACAGTCAGGACCCTCAGCTATAGGTCTGTTGGAGATTGCTTGAGGTCCACTCCAGACCCTGTTTGCCTGGGTATCAGCAGCAGAGGTTGCAGAAGATAGAATATTGCTGAACAGCGAGTGCACCTGTCTGATTCTTGCTTTGGAAGCTTCCTCTCAGGGGTGTACTCCACCCTGTGAGGTGTGGGGTGTCAGACTGCCCCTAGTGGGGGATGTCTCCCAGTTAGGCTACTCAGGGGTCAGTGACCCACTTGAGCAGGCAGACTGCCCCTTCTCAGATCTCAACCTCCGTGTTGGGAGATCCACTGCTCTCTTCAAAGCTGTCAGACAGAGTCGTTCGCATCTGTACAGGCTTCTGCTCGTTTATCTGAGCCCTGTCCCCAGAGGCAGACTCTACAGAGACAGGCAGGTTTCCTTGAGCTGCTGTGAGCTCCACCCAGTTCGAGCTTCCGAGGGGCTTTATTTACCTACTTAAGTCTCAGCAATGGCGGGCGCCCCTCCCCCAGCCTCGCTGCTGCCTTGTGGTTAGATTGCTGCAGACTGCTGTGTTAGCAAGGAGGGAGGCTCCGTGGGCGTGTGACCCTCCCGGCCAGGTGTGGGATATAATCTCCGGTGTGCCGGTGTTACAGCGCAGTATTGGAGTGGGAGTTACCCGATTTTCCAGGTGTTGTGTGTCTCAGTTCCCCTGGCTAGGAAAAGGGACTCCCTTCCCCCTCGCGCTTCCCAGGTGAGGCGATGCCTCGCCCTGCTTCAGCTCTCGCTGGTCAGGCTGCAGCAGCTGACCAGCACCGATTGTCCAGCACTCCCGAGTGAGATGACCCCAGTACCTCAGTTGAAAATGCAGAAATCACCGGTCTTCTGTGTCGCTCGCGCTGGGAGATGGAGACTGAAGCTGTTCCTATTCGGCCATCTTGCTCTGCCCCCAGATTCAAACTTTTTAATAAAGCCCTGTATAATCTTAGTGACATGGTTTGGCTGTGTCCCCACCCAAATCTCATCTTGAATTGTAGCTCCCATAATTTGTATATGTTGTTGGAGCAACCTGGTGGGAGATAATTGAATCATGGGGGCAGTTTTCTCCATACTGTTGTCCTAGTAATGACTAAGTCTCATAAGATCTGATGGTTTGATAAAGGGTTTCCCCTTTCGCTTGGTTCCCATTCTCCTCTCTTGTCTGCCTCCATGTGAGACATGCTTTTCATCTTCTGCCATGATTGTGAGACCTCCCCAGACATGTGGAACTGTGAGTCCACTAAACCTCTTCATTTTGTAAATTGCCCAGTCTTGGATATGTCTTTATTAGCAGCATGAATATGGACTAATGCAATAAATTGGTATCAGTAGAGTGGGGTGCTGTTGAAAAGATACCCGAATATGTGGAAGCAACTTTGGAACTGGGTAACAGGCAGGGGTTAGAACAGTTTGGAAGGCTCAGAAGACAGGAACATGTGGGAACGTTTGGAACTCTCTAGAGACTTGTTGAATAGCTTTGACCAAAATGCTGATAATGATATGGACAATGAAATCTAGGCTAAGGTGGTCTCAGATAGACATGAAGAACTTGTTGGGGACTGGAGTAAAGGTGACTCCTGCTACATTTTAGTAAAGAGACAGGAGGCATTTTGTCCCTGCCCTAGAGATTTTTTGGACTTTGAACTTGAGAGAGATGATTTAGGGCATCTTGCAGAAGCAATTTCTAAGGATCAAAACATTCAAGAGGTGACTTGGGCGTTGTTAAAAGAATTAAGTTTTAAAAGGGAAACAGAGCATAAAAGTTCAGAAAATTTGCAGCCTGACAATACAATAGAAAAATCCATTTTCTGAGGGGAAATTCAAGCCAGATACAGAAGTTTGCATTAGTAAAGAGGACCTGAATGTTAATCTCCAAGACAATGGAGAATATGTCTCTAGGACATATCAGAGAACTTTGTGGCAGCCCCTCCCATCCTGGCCCGGAGGCCTAGCAGGAAAAAATAGTTTTCTGGTCCAGGTCCAGGATACTTCTGCTGAGTGCAGTCTAGGCACTTGGGGCCCTATCTCCCAGCTGTTCAGACCATTATTTAAAGGGGCTAAGGTACAGCTCAGGTTGTGACTTTGGAGGGTGCAAGCCCCAAGCCCTGGCAGCTTTCATGTGTTGTTGAGCCTACAAGTGCACAGATGTCAAGAATTGAGGTTTGGTAACCTCTGCCTAGATTTCAGAGGATGTATGGAAATGCCTGTATGTCCAGGCCAAAGTTTGTTGCAAGGGTGGGGCACTCATGGACAACTTTGCTAGGGCAGTGAGGATAGGAAATGTGGGGTGGGTGCCCCCACAGAGTCCCCAACAGGGCACTGCCTAATGGAGATTTGAAAAGAGGGCCAACATCCTCCAGAATCCAGAATGGTAGATCCACTGATAGCTTGCACCATGCACCTGGGAAAGCCAAAGATATTCAATGTCTGCCTGTGAAAGCATCCTGGAGGGGCCTTATACCCTGGAAAGCCACAGAGGCAGAGCTGTGCAACACCATGGCAACTCACCTTTTTTATCAGTGTAACCTGGATGTTGGACATGGAGTCAAAGGAGATGATTTTGGAGTTTCAAGATTTGACTGCCCTGCTGGATTTTGGACTTGCATGGGGCCTGTAACCACTTTGCTTTGACCAATTTCTCCCATTTGGAATGGCTGTCTTTACCCAATGCCTGTACCTCCATTGTATCTGGGAAGTAACTGACTTGCTTTTGGTTTACAGGATATAGGCTCATAGGTGGAAGGGACTTGCCTTATCCTGAATGAGACTTTGGGCTGTGGACTTTTGAGTCATGCTGAAATGAGTTAAGACTTTGTGGGACTGTTGGGAAGGCATGATTGGTTTTGAAATGTGAGGACATGAGAATTGGGAGGGGCCAGGGACAGAATGATATGGCTTTGCTGTGTCCCCTCCCAAATCTCATCTTGAATTATAGCTCCAACAATCCCCATATGTTGAGAGAGGAACCTGGTGGGATACAATTGAATCATGGGGCAGTTTCCCCCATACTGTTGTCATTAGTAGTGACTAAGTCTCACAAGATCTGGTGGTTTGCTAAAGGGTTTTCCCTTTCACTTGGCTCTCATTCTCTCCTCTTGTCTGCTGCCATGTGAGACATGCCTTTTACCTTCTCTCATGACTGTGAGGCCTCCCCAGCCATGTGGAACTGAGAGTCCTTGAAACCTCTTTCTTTGGTAAATTGCCCAGTCTCAGGTACGGCTTTGTCAGCAGTGTGAAAACGGCATAATATACTTAGCCTCCTATCTCTGCAGCCTCACTTATGACAGCTTCACTCTAAGCCCCAGTCAAATCCTTTAGCTCACCAAATTGATTCCAATCCCTAGCCTTTCCCATGCTACAAAAAATATGAAAAATTAGCCAGGCATGATGACATGCTTCTGTAATTCCAGCGACTCAGGAGGCTGAGGCAGGAGAATCACTTGAACCCAAGAGGCAGAGGTTGCAGTGAATTGAGATCGCGTAACTGTACTCCAGCCTGGGTGACAGAGCAAGACTCTGTTTCCAAAAGAAAAAAAGAAAACAGAAAATCTCCCAGTTAACACTAAGTGAAACAATTGCAAATATTTCTTAATCTATTGTTTTCCAGAAAATAATTCATAGAAAATTAAGTGTAAGAGGAAAATGTGTATGACAATACAATAAATTTATACTTGAGTTAAAGAGAAAACATTTCAAGGACAAATTGATCTCTGAACCACGGTACTTCAGAAACCACCTTTTTGGAAAGACTGTTGTAAACTCTTCTCCTGGACTAGGTATTCACCTATTCACCTGATCCATTTCACCTGTTTGAATGAATCAACTCAGTTAATTTTTCAATCACATCACAGCCACCAATTCACTCCCAACTATTAACTTTATCATTTTCTCTCCATAAATCAATCTACTCATGTCCTTCTATCTCTATTTGATCAGTTTGGATTCATTGATCCATCTTTATGAACAGTGTTTGTCTACTCTACACAACTGGGAAAGGCACACTCTGTTTACTCTGTGCTTGTCCTGTGTAGCTGAATACTGTTGGTGACCACAACTATGCTGAGAATTCTTGATTTTAATTCATGGAATTTTAATGTTAAATGACTTCTTAATATGGGTTAGCATTTCTACAACACTTCCCCAGTACGTTTGCTTTGTCTGTTTTCCAAAAGATATTTTCCATGCCTCTTTTTCTCTCCTAAAAATTCACTGGCCATCTCCTCCTTCCTTATTCTTAAATGAAAACCTTGTTTCCTATCTTATTAAGAAAAATAATTTTAAAAAATCAAACTCAAACTACCTTACCTTCCCTGAAATCTATTAATACATCTCAATCTGTGCCTATACTTTCTGCCTTTCCTCTTTTTCCATGGATAACTTTGAATTGATAATTTTCCACACTTCTATTAATGGCTGACCTTTTTACTTATTCTAAAGATCTCATCCCTTTTTACCCTATCTAAGCTTTGCTACCAGAATTAATTTCTTTTTTTCACATAGCCAACTCCTCTCTCTCTCTCTCTCTCTCAGAATTCTGGAAACAGAGAATCAATGACACCCTATTTGTTATAATCATTATTTGACTAATTATTATCTTTAGATATCATCTAATTTCTCTGCTCCCCTTCACTTAAAAAAAAATTATTGAAAGAGTTTTCCTTAGTTATATTGTCTTTACCTTGTATCTTTAAGGGTTCAAAAAGGGAAGCAGATCTGGTAGAGAGAGAAAAAGAAAGGGACAGTGTGTGTGAGAGAGAGATGGAGGGGGAGAGTAAGAGAGACAGAGAGAGAGAGATGATCTGTTACAGTGACTTGACTAACTCAATTAGGAAAACCATCTAAGTTGTCTCTCTAAGGCTGCTATCTCCATACTGGAACATGAAATCCACAGGGGAGTCACTCAGGAAGAGAAGGTTATGAGCAGGGTGGAACTTAGAAGCATAAGCTAGAAATCCACAAAAACACACCGAATTCTGTGTGGTTTCTTGTTGCCTTTGTTTTTGATGACAAGGGTGAACTGCAGAAACTGGAACCCTTTGTCACAGGGCTAAACATATACACTTGGTCGCAGAAACTGAAGAAGGATACAGGGAAAAGTGGAACAATTGCAGGCCCAGCTGCTGCTCCGCAGCAAAGAGGTGACTCAGCAGATCTACAGTAAGTCTGTGAACTACAAAATGACCATTGTTTCTCTTCTGCCTTTCAAATCTTCCAAGAATATCCCTTGCTGATCACTCTAATGAAAACATGCAATAGAAGATATTCTGGGAAATATTAATTTCCCAGAAATTCTGGGAAACTAGGTTGACATATTGCAAAGCCATCACAATTCTCTATCTACATTCTACCTTCAATTATAGTACACAGATTAGGCTCTTCACCTAGCACTACTTTGAGACTGATTTCTGTTCTTATTTTATAAGATCTCTTAGAAGTTTTTTTTGTGTAGTTATTGTTTGAAGCAATTAATTACAATTGAAATTTTGGAGGATGTGTGGGGATTAGGTTTCTTTCTGAAACTAGTAATTTCTCTCCCTATGGAAGGATAAATGACTGCCAGAGAGAAATTTTCAGACAGCTGTAACAGAGTTACAATTTTCATCTAAGGCAAGCTGGAAAACAATGTGGGCCCTTTATTATTATCTTCCCAGGAATATACTAGGATGATACACAAGTACATTCTAGAAAGGCAAAAGAATTGATATATCATACTTCCTATTGGAATTCAAATGCTGGCCAATCCTGACAGCTGTTCCTAATAGACAATGGATTGTGACTAAAGCCAGAGTCATATGCCTCCCTTAAAGTCAATACAAAAACAAGTTGAGGCTAAAATTACTATTCAGATACTGCTAGCAGTTGGTATAAAGTTATTTATCAAAAGTTTCTCGGATAATATTTCAAAATGAGCTATGGAAAATTATAAATATTGAAAGGAAGGGGATATATTAAATTTGTACAAGGAAGTCTGCACAGAGAAATTATAATTACAGAGGAATATCTGTTAAATGAAGGCAATGGAAAGCTAACAACTTATGGATCAAACAATACTTAACGAAGAGTGTATAAAATATTTCATATTATTTCTCCTTAATGGAAGTGTCTTTTTAGATTCTTGTATATTACTTGAATTTTGAAAGTGTACATTATTTTTCACTTAAAATATTAATTTTATTTCTAGACTATGTAATTCAGAAGAAAATAGATGTAACAAAACTTAGATAAGACTGTGTGTGTGTGTGTGTGTGTGTGTGTGTGTGTGTATTAATACTCACTATGGGTTATGCTGTAGCCAATAAAATACAATATATATTACTTATACTAACCTGGAAATATGCTACATCATATTTATTGCTGGCAAATATGTGTAGCATTTTCCTATTTTCTTGTAAAAGATGTATACATTATGTACATGTATATTAAAGTTTTAGCCAAAGTGTTAGGAATGTCAGAGAGAGATTAACTGAAAAGAACATAAGATTATGAAAGTAAATAACAAATTTCTTACATTAATTTATATAATTTATAATATAAACTTCATATCTCAAAACAACTTGTAATTATAAATTAATAATGAAATAAGCAATTCATTGTCTTCATTTGTAAAAAGTCGGCATTCTTTGTAAAAGATCTTGGTCTATGTTTTCCAGTTGCGTCAGACTTACATGGACCCATGGGATTTATTAACGAGCCTCCAAACTAAGCAGGAAGTGCATTCACTTGGGATTCTGGGAGAAAATCACCATCCTGAAAGAGTTTGGTGGGAGTGAACTGCAGAGCCTGCAAGTCAATTTGGCTGTAGGTGCATTATGTTGCCCACCTGAACTCTCTCTTAGTTACTCCCATCATTCTCACAATCACCACATGTGAGGACCTAAGTGGAGGGGCAAGGAAAAGTACTTCTATATGATGTGGACTCCATCGCTGAATAAGCTGTTGATGAGTATCAGGTGTGTCTAGTTAGCCAGCAGGTACTTGTAGTCAGAAATTTGCTGAGGTCATCTGTAAAATTCACACCACAGCAGCTTACAATAACATATATTTATTATCTTGTCGTTTTCTTAGGCTGGATTCCAGGTGCAGCTTAGATGGGTCCTTTGCTCAGAATCTCAGAGGGCTGCAATCAATCAAAATTTGGCCAGGATCCATTTTTTCTGAATTTCAGGGTCTTCTTCCAAGTTCATGTGGCCATTGGCAAAATTCAATTTTCTTTTAGCTGTAGACTGAGGTCCCTGTTTTCTTGCTGACTGTCATTTCCGGACCACTCTCAACTTCTAAAAGGCACTTGCAGCTCTTACTAAATGACTCTGATATTTCCACAACATGGTAGCTTAATTTTTCAAAGCCAATGGAAGAATCTCCATCAAGTCTACTAGGATACAGTCTTATAGTGTGTAATACAATCATGGGAGTGATTATTCCATCACCTTTGTCATATTCTGTTGACTAGAAACCAGTCACATGTTCTGCAGCATTCAAGGGGAGAAGATTATGCAGGGCATGGCTCACTGGGTGTCACCCTAGAGAGTGGCATATGACTGAGATCAACAGTGTTTAACGCAGAATTAGGAGGATTATAGCTAAAGCATATTATGTTTTAATTTTATGCGAGTGACAACATTTTTAGCCTCACACAAACATATCTTTCATTTTTATCCCTACACAAACATCTTACAAAATTCGCTGGTACTTATAGCAGGAAAATTACTTTCCCTGAGACAATCTGGAGAGGTCTACATTATCCTCAAGCAACACATACAAATAATCTTGGGAATTATGGAAATGTTTGAGAGAAAATATCCAAAGCAAGACTGAACTTCATTTTATAGACATATCCACACACACACACACACACACACACACACACAAAGAATGAGACTTTGGAGAGTAGTTTTCTCTCTCTTTTGCTTTATATGTGTAAGAATTAAATATTTTCAATGGATATATACTATTTCCTAATAAATTCATCATTTTTCATATTTATCATATATCAATATTTGTTAAATCATTTTGTAGAAATGTTGGCAGTTCCTTATTCTCTGCATTTAATGCTTTCTCCCCCTGGTTATGGTAATTGTCTCTTTACCTTGCTGTTCCTTTCTTTACTTCACTGTCTTCTGAGATGTATCGTGAATTTTTATACCATACTCTGATAATTAATTTTATGTATAAACTTGATTGGATCAGGGAGTGCTCAAATATCTGGTTCAACACTATGTCTGGGTTTATCTGTGAGGGTGTTTCTGGAAGGCATTAGTAATCAATTCAGTAGCCTCCATAGATTGCTCTCCCCAGTGTGGGTGGTAATCATATAATCTGTTGAAGGAATGAATAGAACAAAAGTCAAACAAAAGAGAATTCTCTACACTTTTTTTTTTTTTTTTAATTTTTCCTCATCAAACATTTCATCTCATCTTTTTCTGCCCTTGGACTTAAACCACCAGCTTCCAGGTTCTCAGATCTTTGGCCTCTGACTCAACACCACCAGCTACTGGGTCTCCAGCTTGCAGGCAGCAAATCTTAGAATTTCTCAGCCTCAATAATCACAAGAGCGAATTTCTTATAATAAATCTCCTGTTATACACATATAAAGAAGATAATAGATATGTGTTCATTTTAGTGGTTCGGTTTCTCTGGAGACTCCTGACTACTAAATACATATACAGAGATCTACATATCGCTTTTTTTTTTTAATCTACTTTACATTCTAGGGTACATGTGCACAATGTGCAGGTTTGTTACATATGTATACATGTGCCATATTGATGTGCTGCACCCATCAACTTGTCAGTACCTCAGGTATAACTCGTCATTTACATCAGGTATAACTCCCAATGCCATCCCTCCCCTCTCCCCCAACCCCACCATAGGCCCCGGTGTATGATGTTCCCCTTCCGGTGTCCAAGTGATCTCATTGTTCAATTCCCACCTATGAGTGAGAACATGCGGTGTTTGGTTTTCTGTTCTTGCGATAGTTTGCTGAGAATGAGGGTTACCAGCTGCATCCATGTCCCTACAAAGGACATGAACTCATCCTTTTTTATGGCTGCATAGTATTCCATGGTGTATATGTGGCACATTTTCTTAATCCAGTCTGTCATTGATGGAAATTTGTGTTGATTCCAAGTCTTTGCTATTGTGAATAGTGCCACAATAAACATACATGTGCATGTGTCTTCACAGCAGCATGATTTATAATCCTTTGGGTATATACACAGTAATGGGATGGCTGGGTCATATGGCATTTCTAGTTCCAGATGCTTGAGGAATCGCCATACTGTTTTCCACAATGGTTGAACTAGTTTACAATCCCACCAACAGTGCAAAAGTGTTCCTATTTCTCCACATCCTCTCCAGCACCCGTTGTTTCCTGATTTTTTAAGGATTGCCAATCTAACGGGTGTAAGGTGGTATCTCATTGTGGTTTTGATTTGCATTTTTCTGATGGCCAGTGATGATGAACATTTTTCATGTATCTGTCAGCTGTATGAATGTCTTCTTTTGAGAAATGTCTGTTCATGCCCACTTTTTGATGCGGTTGTTTGTTTTTTTCTTGTATATTTGTTTGAGTTCTTTGTAGGTTCTGGATATTAGCCCTTTGTCAGATAAGTAGATTGCAAAATTTTTCTCCCCTTCTGTAGGTTGCCTGTTCACTCTGATGGTAGTTTCTTTTGCTGTGCAGAAGCTCTTTAGTTTAATTAGATCCCACTTGTCAATTTTGGCTTTTGTTGCCATTGCTTTTGGTGTTTTAGACATGAAGTCCTTGCCCATGCCTATGTCCTGAATGGTATTACCTAGGTTTTCTTCTGGGGTTTTTATGGTTTCAGGTCTAACATTTAAGTCTCTAATACATCTTGAATTAATTTTTGTGTGAGGAGTAAGGAAATAATCCAGTTTCAGCTTTCTACTTATGGCTAGCCAATTTTCCCAGCACCATTTATTAAATAGGGAATCCTTTCCCCATTTCTTGTTTTTGTCAGATTTGTCAAAGATCAGATGGCTGCAGATGTGTGGTATTATTTTGGAGTGCTCTGTTCTGTTCCATTAGTCTATATCTCTGTTTTGGTACCAGTACCATGCTGTTTTGGTTACTGTAGCCTTGTAGTATAGTTTGAAGTCAGGTAGCGTGATGTCTCCAGCTTTGTTCTTTTGACTTAGGATTGTCTTGGCAATGCAGGCTCTTTTTTGGTTCCTTGTGAACTTTAATGCAGGTTTTTTTCCAATTCTGTGAAGAAACTCATTGGTAGTTTGATGGGGATGGCATTGAATCTATAAATTATCTTGGACAGTATGGCCATTTTCATGATATTAATTCTTCCTATCCATGAGCATGGTATGTTCTTCCATTTGCTTGTGTCCTCTTTTATTTCACTGAGCACTGGTTTGTAGTTCTCCTAGAAGAGGTCCTTTGCATCCCTTGTAAGTTGGATTCCTAGGTATTTTATTCCCTTTGAAGCTATTATGAATGGGAGTTCACTCATGATTTGGATCTCTGTTTGTATGTTACTGGTGTATAAGAATGCTTGTGATTTTCGCACATTAATTTTGTATCCTGAGACTTTGCTGTAGTTGCTTATCAGCTTAAGGAGATTTTGAGGCCGGGCGCGGTGGCTCAAGCCTGTAATCCCAGCTCTTTGGGAGGCCGAGATGGGCGGATCACGAGGTCAGGAGATCGAGACCATCCTGGCTAACACGGTGAAACCCCGTCTCTACTAAAAAATACGAAAAACTAGCCGGGCGATTTGGCAGGCACCTGTAGTCCCAGCTACTCGGGAGGCTGAGACAGGAGAATGGCGTAAACCCGGGAGGCGGAGCTTGCAGTGAGCTGGGATCCGGCCACTGCACTCCAGCCTGGGCGGCAGAGCGAGACTCCGTCTCAAAAAAAAAAGGAGATTTTGGGCTGAGGTGATGGGCTTTTCTAAATATTCAATCATGTCAGCTGCAAAACAGGGACAATTTGACTTTTTCTTTTCCTAACTGAATACCCTTGATTTCTTTCTCTTGCCTGATTGCCCTAGCCAGAACTTCCAACACTATGTTGAAGATGAGTGGTAAGAGAGGGCATCCCTGTCTTGTGCCAGTTTTCAAAGGGAATGCTTCCAGTTTTTGCCCATTCAGTATGATATTAGCTGTGGGTTTGTCATAAATAGCTCTTAGTATTTTGAGAAATGTTCCATCAATACCGAATTTACTGAGAGTTTTTAGCATGAAGGGCTGTTGAATTTTGTCAAAGGCCTTTTCTGCATCTTTTGAGATAATCATGTGGTTTTTGTCTTTGGTTCTGTTTATATGCTGGATTACATTTATTGATTTGCATATGTTGAACCAGCCTTGCATCCCAGGGATGAAGCCCACTTGATCATGGTGGATAAGCTTTTTGATGTGCTGCTGGATTCAGTTTGCCAGTATTTTATTGAGGATTTTTGCATCGATGTTCATCAGGGATATTGGTCTAAAATTCTCTTTTGTTGTTGTATCTGTCAGGCTTTGGTATCAAGATGATGTTGACCTTGTAAAATGAATTAGGGAGGATTCCCTCTTTTTCTATTGATTGGAATAGTTTCAGAAGGAATGGTACCAGCTCCCCCTTGTACCTCTGGTAGAATTCGGCTGTGAACCCGTCTTGTCCTTGACTTTTTCTGGTTGATAGGCTATTAATTATTGCCTCAATTTCAGAGTCTGCTATTTGTCTATTCAGGGATTCAACTTTTCCTGGTTTAGTCTTAGGAGAGTGTAAGTGTACAAGAAATTATCCATTTCTTCTAGGTTTTCTAATTTATTTGCATAGAGGTGTTTAAAGTATTCTCTGATGGTAGTTTGTATTTCTGTGGGGTCGGTGGTGATATCCCCTTTATCATTTTTTATTGTGTCTATTTGATTCTTCTCTCTTTTCTTCTTTATTAATCTTGCTAGTGGTCTATCAATTTTGTTGATCTTCTTAAAAAACCAGCTCCTGGATTCATTAATTTTTTTGGAGGTTCTTTTATGTCTCTATCTCCTTCAGTTCTGCTCTGATCTTAGTTATTTCTTGCCTTCTGCTAACTTTTGAATGTGTTTGCTCTTGCTTCACAAGTTCTTTTATTGTGATGTTAGGGTGCCAATTTTAGATCTTTTCAGCTTTCTCTTGTGGGCATTTAGTGCTATAAATTTCCCTCTACACACTGCTTTAAATGTGTCCCAGAGATTCTGGTATGTTGTATCTTGGTTCGCATCGGTTTCAAAGAACATATTTATTTCTGCTTTCATTTCATTATGAACCCAGTAATCAGTCAGGAGCAGGTAGTTCAGTTTCCATGTAGTTGAGCGGTTTTGATTGAGTTTCTTAGTCCTGAGTTCTAGTTTGATTGCACTGTCATCTGAGAGAGAGTTTGTTATAATTTCTGTTCTTTTACATTTGCTGAGGTGTGCTTTACTTCCAACTATGTGGTCAATTTTGGAATACGTGTGATGTGGTGCTGAGAAGAATGTATATTCTGTTGATTTAGTGTGGAGAGTTCTGTAGATGTCTATTAGGTCCGCTTGGTGCAGAGTTCAGTTCAATTCCTGGATATCCTTGTTAACTTTCTGTCTCATTGATCTGTCTAATGTTGACAGTGGGATGTTGAAGTCTCCCATTATTATTGTATGGTAGTCAAAGTCTCTTTGTAAGTCTCTAAGGCCTTGCTTTCTGAATCTGGATGCTCCTGTATTGCATGCATATCTATTTAGGAGAGTTAGCTCATCTTGTTGAATTCATACCTTTACCATTATGTGATGGCCTTGTTTGTCTCTTTTGATCTTTGTTGGTTTAAAGTCTGTTTTATTAGAGACTATGATTGCAATGCCTGCCTTCTTTTGTTTTCCATTTATTTGGTAGATCTTTCTCCATCCCTTTTTTTTGAGCATATGTGTGAACTTGATCCTGTCATTATGATATTAGCTGGTTATTTTGCTTGTTAGTTGATGCCATTTCTTCCAAGCATTGATGGACTTTACATTTTGACATGTTTTTGCAATGGCTGGTACCTCTTGTTCCTTTCCATGTTTAGTGCTTCCTCTTGAGGATCTCTTGTAGGGCAGGCCTGGTGGTGACAAAATCTCTAAGCATTTGCTTGTCTGTAAAGGATTTTATTTCTCCTTCACTTATGAAACTTGTTTGGCTGGATATGAAATTCTGGGTTTAAAATTCTTTTCTTTAAGAATGTTGAATATTGGCCCCCACTCTCTTCTGGCTTGAAGAGTTTCTGCCAAGAGATCTACTGTTAGTCTGATGGGCTTCCCTTCGTCGGTAACCCAACCTTTCTCTCTAGCTACCCTTAACACTTTTTCCTTCATTTCAACTTTGGTGAATCTAACAAGTATGTGTCTTGGAGTTGCTCTTCTCGAGGAGTATCTTTGTGGCATTCTCTGTATTTCCTGAATTTGAATGTTGGCCTGCCTTGCTAGGTTGGGGAAGTTCTTCTGGATGAAATTCTGAGGAGTGTTTTCCAACTTGGTTCCGTTTCCTCCTCACTTTCAGGCACACCAATCAGAAGCAGATTTTGTCTTTTCACATAATCCCATATTTCTTAGAGGCTTTGTTCATTTATTTTTCCTCTTTTTTCTCTAGACTTCTCTTCTCACTTCATTTCATTCATTTGATCTTCAGTCATTGATACTCTTTCTTCCAGTTGATCGAGTCGGTTACTGAAGCTTGTGCATGTGTCGCGTAATTCTTGCGTCATGGTTTTCATCTCTATCAGTTCGTTTATGGCATTCTCTGCATTGATTATTCTAGTTATCCATTCTTCCATTCTTTTTTCAAGATTTTTAGTTTCTTTCCATTGGGTAAGTAGTTCTTCCTTTAGCTTTGAGAAGTTTGATCGACCGAAGCCTTCTTCTCTCAACTGCTCGAAGTCATTCTCTGTCCAGCTTTGATCCGTTGCTGGTGATGAGCTGTGTTCCTTTGGAGGGGGAGATGTGTTCTAATTTTTTGAATTTCTAGCTTTTCTGAACTGCTTTTTCCCCATCTTTGTGGTTTTATCTGCCTTTGATCTTTGATGATGGTGAGGTACTGATGGGATTTTGGTGTGGGTGTCCTTTCTGTTTGTCAGTTTTCCTTCTAACAATCAGCATCCTCAGCTGCAGGTCTGTTGGAGTTTGCTTGAGGTCCACTCCAGACCCTGTTTGCCTGGGTATCAGCAGCGGAGGCTGCAGAAGATAGAAAATTGCTGAACAGCGAGTGTTGCTGTCTGATTGTTGCTCTGGAAACTTCTCAGAGGTGTGCCCAGCTGTGTGAGGTGTGAGGCATCAGTCTGCACCTAGTGGGGGATGTCTCCCAGTTAGGTTACTCAAGGGTCAGGGACCCACTTGAGCTTGCAGTCTATCCGTTCTCAGATCTCAACCTCCATGCTGGGAGACCCATTGCTCTCTTCAAAGCTGTCAGACAGGGTCATTTACATTTGCAGAGGTTTCTGTGGCTTTTTTTTAGCTATGCCCTGTCCCCAGAGGTGGAGTCTACAGAGGCAGGCAGGCCTCCTTGAGCTGTGGTGGGCTCCACCCAGTTCGAGCTTCCCTGAGGCTTTGTTTATCTGCTTAAGCCTCAGCAATGGTGGGCACCCCTCCCCCAGCCTTGCTGCTGCCTTGCAGTTTGATCTCAGACTGCTGTGCTAGCAATGAGGGAGGCTTCCGTGGGCATGGGACCCTCTGGGCCAGGTGTGGGATATAATCTCCTGGTGTACCATTTGCTAAGACCCTTGGTAAAGTGCAGTATTAGGGTGGGAGTTACCTGATTTTCCAGGTGTTGTGTGTCTCAGTTTCCCTTGGCTAGGAAAAGGAATTCCCTTCCCCCTTGCACTTCCTAGGTGAGCCGATGCCTCGCCCTGCTTCAGCTCTCGCTGGTCGGGCTGCACCAGCTGACCAGCACTGATTGTCTAGCATTCCCCAGTGAGATGAACCCGGTACCTCAGTTGAAAATGCAGAAATCACCTGTCTTCTGTATCACTCACTCTGGGAGCTGGAAGCTGGGGCTGTTCCTATTTGGCCATCTTGCTCTGGGACTACATATCTCTTTTGGCCTGTAACACCACATGTATTGGAAAATGAACTAAGAGAGATTTACTTAGATATTTTATGAACTCTGAAGTTATTGGTTGGTTTCTTTGTTTTTACCTGTGAGAGAGGATGCTGGTTAAAAAATTAAAAAAAAAAAAAAAAAACACTAGAGTAATGGTTGAATCATATTATAGCCCCAAATATATGATGTCACTCAGTGCCTTACGTGAATTCAGCACAAATGGAAACTGACTTTCATTGTAAGACTTTATGCTAAATAATAAGAATGTATATATTACAATGTTTATGATGTTATTTGTATTTTTATTAACAATCATAATTTTATCACCATTTATTGAGTCTATTCTACAGACAAAGCACTATACTAAACATGTACATAACCTGTATATCCTTATCCTCACAAAAGCCATATAAAGTATTCTCCTGGTATTTAGTAAAATGTTCTGCATTACTGGCTTAAAAACTGCAGAGCCCACATTTAAACACAAGCCTCTCTTACTTTTGAATCAATTCTGAAATTTTTCCTGACTCACCGTGACCTATTAGTAAATTTATATGTGTTCTCTGTCCCTGGTTCTTGACACAGAACTCCTAAAACCCTTTTAATTTCCTAGGTGATATGGGTATAGAAATGGCAAAGAGCTCCTAAGTACTTTGAAATTTTCTCGGTAATTGGAGCATTTTTTTGTTCTAATGAGGTGGATTGCTTCAAGAGGGGGCTGGCCACCAGAAAGATCAAGAAATGATTAAAAGCTTCAAACTTTCAGCCTTACCTCAGCGTCCTGCATGGGAAGACAGAGGGGCAAGAGCTTGAGTTAAGACTCAATTGTGCCTACATCGTAGAAACTCCATTAAGTTCCGAAAATATTGGGATTTGACTTCCAGGTTGGTGAACATATCTTTGTGCCAGGAGCATGCTACATTTCCACAGGGACAGAGCTCCTGTGGCCAGGACCTTTCTGGATCTTGTCCTCTGAATTTCTTCATCTGGAGTCATCTGTACCCCTTGTCATATCCTTAATAATAAATCACTAAATGTAAGGAGGTGTTTTCCTTAATTGTGTGAGCCATCATAGCTCAAAAATTGAACCTGAGAAGGGGTGTAATAGTAACTCTCAAGTTGTAGCCAAGTCAGAGAGAAGTGTGGCTAATTTGGGGACTTATCATTTGGTGATTGGCATCTGAAGTGGGGGTCAGTCTTGTGAGACAGAGCCTTTAACCTTCAGGGTCTGCAGAAACTTTAGGTAGTTAGTGTCATAATTGAATTGTAGGACACCCAGTTGATGTCTGAAGAGTTAGATAATTGGTTGGTATAGTTAAAACCCCATACAATTTTGTGTCATAAGTGTTTTGTGGGTACAGACAAAAATAGTGTTATTTTATTTTCACTTACATTAATGTGCATGAGAAAATATTGAAATATTCCTATATTTTATAAACTCTAAAATACTATTTGATCCATGAGTCTCTTAGATCCTATAATATCACATTAAAATAACTCAGAATATCAACATAATTAAAGAACAGGCTTCAATGAGGTTCAAACATGGTATCTACTGATTTGTTTTTCTAAGACCACCAGAGTGGGCACAAAAGAACCAGCGAGTAGGCAAGGCTAAAAGCAAAACTGCAAATTTATTCTTTGGTCATCTAGCTTCAGGGACCGGAGCTGGGTTGGGGGGAGTTTCTAATACAGTCCCGACAAGAGTGGGGGCTGAGAAAGCCCACCCCCGGCGCATCTGCTGGGAGGACTTTTCTAGGAGTGGAAGGGCAATAGGCGGGGCACGGGCACGTCGGGGAAGGGGGGGCCGCTCCGCAGGTGCCACCAGGTAAATCTTGGTCTCCTCGGATTGACATCACCTGGTGCATGCCTGATTAATCTTCACCTTCCCGGGCGTCAGCTGCATTCTCGCACACACGGGAAGAGCCGGTGGTGAAGAAGAACCCGGAAGTGAACCATCCCGCCTCCGCTCGTCCAAACATCTACTTCCTTATTAATTAAGTAGCTCATTTGCATATGTGATAAATAATCCAGTTAAAAGGCAGTTTAAACTGAAAGAACACATTACCCACACTGTAATGTAACCCTTTCTACTGCAGTAAAGGTATTACCGATTTAACCTTTGGCGTTTCCTTCCTAAATATTTATTCAGAAATCTAGGTTATATCAAGATGTAATTATTATTTACTGTTTTTGGGTTTCCTATTTTATGCATTTTATTTCCAAATTTTTAGTCATGTTCTTATACTACAATAATTATACTCACACAAATAATTGTAACCTACCTAAATACATCAAATCTCCTTAATGGCATAAATCTTAGAAATCACCTCATCTAAATCTTTTATTTTATAGAAGCAAGGAGTTATGGGAATAATAGAGTAATTTGGGAAATCATGACCACAGGGGAAAATAAATGGGTGATTCACAGTACAAGGAGGCAATATGCCATGGTTAAGAGAATTAACTTTGAAATTGGAATGATGTGAGTTCTAGTCACAGTCCAACACTTGGCATTTGTTCAACCTGGAACAAAGAATATTTTTTCCTCATATTTCTGCCTCACTGAGTTGAAAAAGGTTTAGAATAATGCTTTGCACATAGCAGACATTCTGTGCTGGTAACTACAGGAATGCATTATTGAAATAGTTATGGGTAATGGGAAATAAATTGTTCTAGGTAATTTCCACTTGCCACATATGTTGAGATATACGCTCAGATATCACCATTCTCCTGGCCACTCTAGCAAAATATCTTTTAATAGTTTTCAGTAACTTCCCCTTGTTGGATTTCTTATTTGCAATAATTCACCCACTCATTTTTTTTTAATGCTTAGTGAGGAATTATTATGTATTGGGCCTTTTTTCCAGATTCTATGAATATTTATTAGGTCAAAACATTGGAACTTCTTGCTATTTAACTCTTTTCTGTCTTCAAGGAGGTAGGATTTTATAGAAAAAAGCTACAGGTTCTTTTGCCCTTTGGCTTCTGGTGGGGTTGGCCAATGAGAAGTATCAGCCACTTAACAGCAGTTAACTGCATTTAGGCAACTACTCCCTCCAGTTAGCCTTGCAGGCTTATGCATGGTGACAAGTCCCACTGTGTTTTACTACCCCATATTGATTTTCATTAACCATGTCCACATTTTTTATATGGTCTCTTACATAACCTATTTGAGTAGGCCATCTGTATTCAGCTGAGACCTTGATGTACACACTTTAATCCTGAAAGTTGAATTCTCTTCTATGCCATGAGATCACTCTTGGTTAGGGTCCTCTGAGCATCTAGGACCCAGTGCATCAGAGGAATGACCAATATACATCCAGCTATGAGCTACTAAATGGGAAATACTAGGAATAGGAACATGCTTTATGTACCTTTATATCCCCACAGTGCTTTGTGCTTCTGAAACTTATGTGCTAAAACTTATGTAAAACTGATTTTATAGTTGTGTTAACTTGTACCCCTCAAATTTAGCTTGCTATTTTCCCTTCCTAATGAACTTTTTATCACCAATTCTTCAGTTTCATTAAAGATTCCCCTAGTAACTCAGACAGGTTATGTTATAGTAGCTTTTAGTAACATTCCCTGTTTATTAGAATAATGTATTCACTAATGTAAAGAATAATGAACCATTTCTACGTGCCATGCAATTTTCCAGGTTCTTGGATATAAATAAGGACAAAACATGGGAGCTGTATTTTAATAGAAAGATAAACAAGTCACCAAATGCATGAACAAGATAGTTTCAGATTGCTACATAACCAAGAAGAAAAAAAACAGTGATATGGAAGAGATAATTGTGATAATTGCCATAAAATAATTCTCAATTTGATATGATAGAGAGTAAAACATTGGGTATGTATGGAGCAGTAGTGTAGACCATTCCATAACATCACTCCACGTGTACTTATATATGTATTATGGAGAGTTGCGTGCAACGCCTCCTCCTCCAAAGTTCGTATGTTGAAGTTCTAACCCCATTGCGATGGTATTAGGAGGTGGGGCCTTTAAAAAGTGGTTAGGCCTAAAATAAATCAGATGAGGAAGAGAGAGAAATTTCTCTGTCTCTCCATACGCATACGGTGAGGAGAGGCCATGTTGAGCACACAGTAAGAAGGTGGCTACCTAGAAGCCAGGAAAGAGGCCCTCACCAAGAACCAAATCTGCTGACACCTTGAGCTTAGACTTTACAGCATCCAAAATGGAAAGAAATAAGAGTCTGTTGTTTAAGTCACTCAGTCTATGATATTTGATATAGCAGCCAGAATTGATTAAGATAGGGGATAGTTTAGGTAAAGTATCAGGGAGAACAACTCTAAACACATAACATTTAAATTAACAACTAAAATGTGAGTCAGAGCCTGCCATGCAACAAAGCTAAAAAAGAGTTACATTTCATCCAAAGAGACAAATGCAAAGTCCCAGAAGAGGGGAAAAGCTTGGGATGTGCCAGAATGGAAAAAGCATCCATATATAATGGAAAAAGCAACCATATACCCATATAGGTAGAACATAATAAGTGAGCCCATGAAAGGTATTATAGAATCACATGAACCAGATCATGTTGGGCTTTGTACTCCATAGTTAGAACTTCTAAATTTATTGTTAGTATAATGGTACTTCATGGATATATTTACAATGGAGAATTATATAATTTCAGCTAGGTTTTATTTTGAGCTGGTAAGAATTAAGAGGCTATTAGCATTATCCATGAAAGAGGTCTAAGTGTTACTGGTGAAAATGGAAAGACATAGGGAAATTAAAAATCTATTTTATGGGATTAATTATGGGAGAAAAAGGAAAGGGCAATATCTAAAATGATTCCTATGATTCACCTTCAGCAATTGTGAGAGTGTTGGTGGCATTAACTGTGAATGAGAAAACTGTGTATTATCTTGTTCTGTACATTCTATTTCTGAAATAGTCCTGACATGCACCCACCCGACAAGTCATTTCTTCAGCAATGCCCTTAATTCAAGTCTGTCCTTTAAGGACTTTGGCAAAGGAATCTTAAATATTCTTACACACAACATTCAACACACAGTTAAAGTATTTATGTTGCTGAAGGAGAGTTCTAGAAGCTCCCCCAACCCCCACCTATACTCAGAGAAACATGAAAAGAATTCTTCTTGGCCAGAGACACAACTTCTAGGACTGAGGTTCATGGTTTCTGAAACTAACACTTCTCTAGCTTCATAATCTATTAACCTGTTTTTCTTCTTCATGCACTACAACACAAACAAAGTTGGTATTCTCCATTTTCACCCAGTATTTTTCTGTATCCATTCTTTAGCACCTTCTTCTTCTAAATAGAATGAATTTCAGGTCATCACCCCATCCCCATGTGCTCAAATTATTCCTATTATCTAGGGCCCAATGCAAATTTTATATTTTCTATCAAGATCTCCTGAAAGTGATTTATCTCTCCTATAAACACCCATAACCCTTTATTTGTTCCTTTTCATACTTCTGAATTATTTCTGTCCATGTTATCATTCAGTATAACTATGGAATGTTCTATGCTACATCTATTCTATTATCAGAAAAATTCTGTTTGATTACATTTTCTACAACATTTACCCATACCAACCTCTCACAAAATGGTAAACACCTAAATTAATGAAAGAGTAGATGATGTTACTAAATCTAAATGTTTGTCAAATTGAAGCAAATTAACAGTGATGGGTTAAATTAATTTATGATACATATTGAATCAGTCAATAAAATGTGACCCAGACAATGTTACCATGTTTTTTTTTAATTTAAACAAAATCAAAGAGATCCAACTATCTACTTTCTATTGAAATTTCAATGAACTTGTCAACATTTCTGTGAATTTCTAAAGTCCTGTAATTAATACAGATATTTTGACTCTGAGTTCCTGCTTCTGCCAAGAACCCAATTCCTTTTGCTCATCAGCTCTTTCTAAGGCTGTCTTTTTTTCTTTTTCTTCTGTTTCACAAGTTTAGATGTGGAACTTCAGTTCTATTTTCATGATTAAAATTAAACATGACAAGAAGCACAGAATGAAATACTAAAAATAGTCAAGACTGTGTGTCTAAACCGTCATTTGGGTAAGTGAGAATTTCTTTATCCAGGTTGTTGGTCTTTTTATCTAGCTCCAGATTCCTTCCCAGCTCTCAGCAGCCATTACCTCGGGAAAAGGGTTTTTCAAGGATAGTCTGGCAGACAAGGGGATAGGGAATAGGGAATGCTGTTTGGTTGGGTCGGGGATAAAATCATAGGGGGTTGAAGCTGTCTTCGTGCGCTGAGTCAGTACTTGGGTGGCGGTCACATGACCAGATGAGCCAGTTTCTTAGTATGGGTTCAGGTGGTACCAGTGGTCTATCAGAACTCGGAGTGTGGAAAATACCTCACACCAATCTTAGGCTTTACAGTGGTGATGTTATCCATAGGAGCAATTGGGAAGGTTGTAAATCTTGTGACATCTGACTGTATGACTCTTGAACTTTAATTTTAACTCTGTGGCTAATTTATTAGTTTTACAAAAGCAGTTTGGGTCCCTGAGTGAGGAAGAGGTGGATTTTGGGAAGCAGTTATTACTACATTTGTTTTAAAGTTAAACTATAAACTAAATCTCTTGCTAGTTAGTTGACCTATGCCTAGAAATAAATAAGGGAAGCTGGGAGGTTAGCAGGAAGGTGGAGTTAGATCAGATTTATTTCACTGTCATAATTTTTCTATGTCAGATTTCTCTCACTTTTACAATTTTTGCAAAGACAGGTTCACTAGCATACATTTAACTTTACATACCCTAAAAAAAAAACCTCAGTGCAAATTTGTTATATTTACTCTAATGAAGCAATTATATTTTGAACAAATTAAGAAATATGAGGAAAATGTTTCGTTTCCCTATATATGTACCTCACCCAAATCTCATCATTCAAATATGTCCAAGTGCCCTCATTGTAACACTTACCTTGCCAGGCACAGTGGCTCACGTCTGTAATCCCAGTACTTTGGGAGGCCGAGGCAGACAGATCATGAGGTCAGGAGATCGAGATCATTCTGGCTAACACGGTGAAACCCCGTCTTTACTAAAAACACAAAAAATTAGCCGAGCATGGTCGTAGGTGCCTGTAGTCCCAACTACTCTGGAGGCTGAGGCAGGAGAATGGCGTGAACCCGGGAGGCGGAGTTTGCAGTGAGCCAAGATCACGCCACTGCACTCCAGCCTGGGGGACAGAGAGAAACTCCGTCTCAAAAAAAAAAAAAAAAAAAAAAAATCAAAACATTTATCTTTAGCATGATTAACTTACATTACTGCCTCTTGTAAGACAGGTTTACTGGTGACAAATTTCCTGAGCCTTTTTTTATTCTGAAAATATTTTTTTTCATTCATTTTTGTAATATATTTTATTGGATGTACAATTATAGATAGTTTCTTGTATTTTGGAACTTTAAAATGTTCCTCATTACCCTCTTCCTTATATTTTTCTAAATATAATTGTATTATCCAGCCGAATATAATCTTTTTTTTTTTTTTTTTCTCTCTCTAGTTCTTTTGAGTGTTTTTTTCTCCTACTTTTGTTTTGGAAATCTTATTGTGATATGCTTACTTGTGGTCATCTTTATGTATTTCTGACTTAAGGTTCATTGTTTTTCCTGGAATCTGTGTGTCGATATTTTCATCAAAATTGGAAAATAAAAATTAGGCATTATTTCTTCAAATGTTTTTTTCTGTCCCAGTCTCTCTTCTCCCTCTAAATCTCAGATTACATGTTTGTTTTACTGCTTGATATTGTCCAATCAAACATTGAAACTCTGTTCATGGTTTTTAGAGTCCTTTTGTTCTGAGCCTCAATTTGCGTTATTTTTACTTACCTGTCTTCAGGAATTTTGCTGTTTGCTATTTCTAATTATTGAATTTAGTTCTGGAAGACAGTTAAAAAATGGTGGCTCACCCGGATACTGCCAAAGTTTGTTTTTTAACATTTGACTGGATGTGTCTACAGTAGCTCATACTCCTAGGATGAGATAACCACATTCATTAGGAGTAAATGTCCTGAAATGTTAAGTGAGTTCTTGATGTTTCCTGTGAGTTGTATGGAGTAAAATATGTATTTCCTCGCCCACTGCTAGGTTTATGGCAAAGGCACCTACAATAAAAGACAGATTAATAAAATCCTAATTATGTATTTAATGTAAATTTTACCTGACAGGTCTCTAGAAATGAAGATTCAAAGAAATAGGGAAACCTAGGTATCTTTATGCTTAGTCTGATGAAGTGTGAACAGTTGTAGGTAAGTACCATTGCAAGGGAGGAAAATCTAATGGTAATACATTGGGAGGAACTTAGCAAAGCGTGTTTGCTCAGATTCTATTTCACATCTCTGTTTTAGAGAATAAGATGTTTCTTTCATCTGGGTATACAGAGGGCTACAATGGAATGAAGTTTTTATGACCTGCTTCAAGAGTAAGGCAAGGGAAAGGTGAGAGTGACCCTCCTGCTTCTACTGTGTTTTTTCAAATGCCACGGTGTCAAATTTTGGGATAGCATGTCTTTAACATCATAACAGTTCTCTCCATTCTGGTAGCTCAGAAATCTATCTTCCAATATATGTGACCTCTAGACTTTCCATTCATCTCACAGGTATTTGCTTTCTGCCAGGATTAGCACAATTTTTTTTTTTTTTTTTTTTTTTTGAGACGGAGTCTCGCTCTGTCGCCCAGGCTGGAGTGCAGTGGCCGGATCTCAGCTCACTGCAAGCTCCACCTCCCGGGTTTACGCCATTCTCCTGCCTCAGCCTCCAGAGTAGCTGGGACTACAGGCGCCGGCCACCTCGCCCGGCTAATTTTTTGTTTATTTTTAGTAGAGACGGCGTTTCACCAGGTTAGCCAGGATGGTCTCGATCTCCTGACCTCGTGATCCGCCCGTCTCGGCCTCCCAAAGTGATGGGATTACAGGCTTGAGCCACCGTGCCCGGCTATTAGCACAATCTTATGCTGGGCATGTGAAACTTAATCTTTGGCTAAAGACCCCAGGGAAACTCAGAGAAGCTTTACATGACCAATTCTCAGTGCAGCTGTCTCTGAACCTTTTCCTGTGAATTACCTTTTCCTGTGAATCCCATCCATTTCAGCTGCCATGAACTTCTCTGTTTCCTCCATGCAGCAAGACCATCACATTCTGAGCTCCACTTGCCTCTTCTGTTTCAAATGTGACCTCATGCAAAAAGCAAGGTAAAGGTAGTGCTCACCTAATATATTCCTCTTTTCTCAAAGACCTATGCTCTCTGTTCCCCAGTACAAGAAAATATGTTTTATACAATTCCATAGTTTACAGGATAAGGTTAAGTTTGATCTGTATGATGACAAAGCCAGAAATCTCAAGCTAATATTTTGGAAACATGTTGGCCAAATTATAAAGCCACATTTATATGTTGAAAAAGGCACACTTTTGAATGATTAAAAGATGATGCTCATTATAAGCATTTTCACGTTTAACATTTTGTCTCTTTTTATATAAATGAAGTTTTTATAAACTGTTAATTTAGTGAAATGTGAATAATTTTAGGAAATTCTCCAGTTATATTTTAATGCAGATGTGTTTTGCTACTATTTAGTGACATCCTTATTATTTCAACTTGTAACAATTTTGTGCTAACAGGTAATACAATATAAATGTCATACAGATGAACACTGTCACTGCTCTCAGTACAGTTATATTTATGTTTTTACATATTTTTATTGATTCTTTAAGGGTCAGGGGAAATCTTAAATCAATTATATCTCTTATGATTTGGGTACAATCAATATTTTTGTTGTTAAATAATGTTAACCTCAATTTTGTAAAGTATATCTCTTCACTTTCATTATCCTCCTTAATACGAATTTCAGATGGAAATCCATATGAAGATAAAGAACAATGGAAAAGAAACTATTCTAGGAGACATAGAACAGTTACTTGATAAATATCATATCCAAAATTAATTGCAGCTGTAATTCTAATAAAATTAAGCATTCATGTATCACTGTTTGATTTTAAAGTTAAGTTAAAGATCTGAGCACACTAACAAAAAATTTTCACTAATTTTAAAATGTAATTATACATTTACTTTTATTCTGTTTTTCAAATGATAGAAAATTTGATTTTTAACTACAGAATTTAAGACAAAGCAATTATAAGATTGGATTGCTAGAAGGGGACTTACTAGTACATAACTAGTATAGCATCACAATCTTTTTATTTTTTATTTATTTTGTATTATTATTATTTATTTGAGTTGGAGTCTCACTCTGTTTCCCAGCCTGGAGTACAGTGGTGTGATCTTGGCTCACTGCAACCTCCACCTCCTAGGTTCAAGCAATTCTCCTGCTTCAGCCTCCCGAGTAGCTGGGATTACAGGCATATACACTACCACACCCAGCTAATTTGTGTAGTTTTAGTAGAGATAGAATTTCACCATGTTGGTCAGGCTGGTCGCGAACTCCTGACCTTGTGATCTGCCCACCTCAGCCTCCCGAAGTGCTGGGATTACAGGCGTTAGCCACTGTGCCCATCTGCATCACCTTCTCCATAAGGTTTAAACCTCAAATCTCTAGAACAAGATTTGAGCAGAGGATTGAGAAGTGCTTCTTAAAAGAATAAAACACTTTTTATAGAGCTTGTACATTTATACAGTTATAGTAAGCATTGTGAGGCTGTGTTAGTCTGTTTTCACTGCTGATGATGAAGACATAATTGAGACTGAGGAAATAAAAAGGTTTAATGGACTTACAAGTCCATGTGACTGGGGAGGCCTCACAATCATGGCAGAAGGCAAGGAGGCACAAGTCACATTTTACATGGATGATAACAGGCAAAGAGAGAGAAACTTGGTGTAGGGGAACTCTTCTTTTTAAAACCATCAGTTATTCACTATCATGAGAATGGCATGAGAAAGACCTGACCCTATTCAATTACCTCCCACCGGGTCCCCCCATTACACATGGGAATTGTAGGAGTTACAATTCAAGGTGAGATTTTGGTGGGGACAAAGCCAAAGCACATCATTCCATCCTTGGATCCTCCCAAATCTCACGTCCCCACATTTCAAAATGAATCATGCCTTCCCAACAGTCCCACTAAGTCTTAACTCATTTCTGCATTAACCCGAAAGTCCACAGTCCGAAGTCTTATCTAAGACAAGGCAAGTCCCTTCCACCTATGAGCCTGTAAAATCAAAAAGCAAGTTAGTTATTTCCTAGATACAAGGAGAGTACAAGTATTGGATAAATCCAGCCATTCCAAATGGGAGAAATTGACCAAAACAAAGGAGCTACAGGCCCCATACAAGTCCAAAATCCAGCAGGGCAGTCAAATCTTAAAGCTCCAAAATGACCTCCTTTGAATCCATGTCCCACATCTAGGTCACAATGATGCAAGAGGTGGGTTTCCATGGTATTGGGCAGCTCTGCCCTTGTGGCTTTGCTGCGTACAGGCTGCCTCCAGGCTGCTTTCATGGGCTGGCATTGAAAGTCTGTGGCTTTTCCAGGTGCATGGTGCAAGCTGTTAGTGGATCTACCATTCTGGGGTCTGGAGGATGGTGGCCCTTTTCTCACAGCTCCACCAGGTGGTACCCCAGTGGGGACTGAGTGTGAGGGTTCCAACACCATATTTCCCTTCTGCACTGCCCTAGCACAGGTTCTCCATGAGGGCCCCACCCCTGCAGCAAACTTCTCCCTGGGCATCTAGGCATTTCCATACATCTTCTGAAATCTAGGCAGAGGTTTGCAAACCTCAATTCTTGACTTCTATGCACCTGCAGGCTCAACACCACATGAAAGCTGCCAAGGCTCAGCGTTTCCAACCTCTGAAGCAATAGCCTGAGCTATACCTTGGCCCCTTTTAGTCACAACTAGAGTGACTGGGACACAGGGTACCAAGTCCCTAGACTGCATAGAGCAGAGGAATCCTGGATCTGGCCCACAAAATCATTTTGTCCTCCTAAACCTCTCAACCTGTGATGGGAGGGGCCGCAGCAAAGATCTCTTATTCACCATTGTCTTGGTGACTAACATTCGGCTCCTTATTACTTATGCAAATTTCTGTAGCTGGCTTGACTTTCTCCGCAGGAAATGGGATTTTCTTTTCTATCACACTGTCAGGCTGCAAATTATCCAAACTCTCACACTCTGTTTCTTTTATAAAACTGAATGCCTTTAACAGTACCCAAGTCACCTCTTGAATGCTTTGCAGCTTGTAATTTTTTTCCACCAGTTAACCTACATCATCTTTTTGAAGTTCAAAGTAACAAAAATCTCTAGGGCTGGGACAAAATGCTTCCAGTCTCTGCTCAAATGTAGCAAGAGTGACCTTTATTCCCATTTCCAATGATTTCTTCATCTCCATCTGAAACCAGTTCAACCTGGATTTCATTACCTATATCATTATCAGCATTTTGGTCAAAGCCATTCAACAAGTCTCTAGGGAGTTCCAAACTTTCCAACATTTTTCTGTCTTCTTCTGATCCCTCCAAATTGTTCCAACATCTGCCTGTTATCCAGTTCCAAAGTTGCTTCCACATTTTTGGGTATCTACGGCAGTGCCCCACTCCCACTACCAATTTACTGTATTAGTCTGTTCTCATGCTGCTGATAAAGACATCCCAGAGGCTGAGAAGATAAAGAGATTTAATGGACTTACAGTTCCATGTGGCAGGGGATGCCTCAAAATCATGGGGGAAGGCAAGGAGAAGCAAGTCACATCTTATATGGGTGGCAACAGGCAAAGAATGGGGGAACTTGTGCAGGGGAACTCCTCTTTTTAAAACCATCAGATCTGGTGAGACTTATTCACTATCATGAGAATAGCATGAGAAAGACTTTTCCTCATTCAATTACCTCCCACTGGGACCCTCCCATGACGTGGGAATTGTGGGAGTTACAATTCCAGATGAGATTAGGGTGGGGGCACACCCAAACCATATCAGAAGCTAAGCAATTACTTGTTTTGGATTTGTCTCCATGCACATCAGCCTTGCTTTTCTATGATTATTTATTAATTCAGCAAATAGTTATTGGACACTAATTTTATGACCTGCATGTTAGGCAACAATAATGCAAAGATGGATGATGTGTTGTTCTTGCCCTCAAGGTATTGAGAACAGTAGAGAAGCAGACAGAAATACTCATTTATAACAGAATGCTATATTTACAGAAATAGATGAATAAACAGAGCACTGCTAGTGCACAGAAAAGGAGACCCATATCCATATCTTATGGTTTACCTCAGCAACTCTCACTGAGAACTCACAATGTGTCAGGCACTGTGCTAAGGATCACATTACAGGAAAAAGAATATTGAAGTTGAACCTTAAGACTAAATTTGATATCCAACTCTACTATTTCCTAGCTAAAAATTATGGGGAAATCACTTAGTCTTTCTGAGAGTGCTTTTCATCATCAATACAATAGGAATAATGACATGTAATTTAAGCTGATTAAGAAGACAAACATTGATAATAAAAATGATACCATCTATGAAAACTATAAAATTTTAGATAATCATAAGATTACCATGTTTATAATATAACCATTTTAGGCCCATTCTATAGTCATACATTTATTTTTATTATAAAATATAATACATATAAAAAGAGTGCCATAAAATTGTACACCTCAATGATTTTTCAGAATGCAAATATCTATGTAACTGCTACCTATGTTAAGATCGGTGATGGACAAAATTTCTGAAACTTCTTTCATGCCCCTTCTCCTTATCACTACTTCATCCCTCTAAAGGTAACCACTATTCTAATCTTTCTTTTAAATAGTTTTAAATTAATAACAGATTTTTAAATTTTTAGCCCAAGATATTTGTTTTTAAGTATTTATTTGACATATATATATATATATATATATATATATATTCAAGATGTGATGTGACAATGTGATAACTTACATATATATTGCATAATGATTACCATAATCAAATAAATTGACTCATCCATTACTACCATGCTATACCAGATTGTAAGATTGTCCATCTTACAAACCGAAATGCATGTTCTTTGACCAGCTCTATTTTTTATCTAAATCACTACCATGTTTTAAAAATATTTTTTCCAATAGAAAATGTCCCTAAACAATATTTTTATCTTTTAACTTTAAATAAATGGAATCACAGTGAGTGTATTCTTTTGTGTCTACCATATTTTGCTAAAAGATATCATTGTGAGATTTATCTGTATTGTTGCATGAAGCTGCAAATCGTTATTTTATTGCAATTTATTATTCTATTTTATGAATATAACCTTATGTATTTACTCTTTGATGGGCATTTGAGTTCTCTCCAGGTAGAAAAATCATGAGCTCACATTGGTATACCCAATTCTAATCTGGTAAAACAATGTTTATTCCAGTTGTCTCCCATTCTATATTTTTAACTCCCTTCTTTGATAGTAGGAAATATTACTCTCATTATTCTTAATAAACTAGATTTTATTATCAAATCCCTTTTATGTAACTAACCTACCACCACCAACTATACCTTCCACTTCTATCCAAATGCCTACAAGACCCTATGCAGATCTAGCACTCCTCACTGGTATATGCCCACACATGAAAGCCTATGTACACCATTCAGGCTTCAACACCACATGGCAGTGGACTCTGTGTCCCCGGGGATCTCCTTCACTATGCTTGGGCTCTGATATCCTTCTTTAGGCCAGAGTCCCCTCATCTGCAGCCACCTAACTTCCTTGGCCTCATTGGCTTTTGGACAGAAAATTTCAAGAAAATAATACAAGAGGATTTGAAAACAGGATAGAGAGAACGATGGCCAACTAGACGCAGCCAGGTGAAACAGCTGCCACTGAGGGACTGAGAAGACTGGCTCACTCCTAACAAATGTTCAGAGGGAATACACTAGAGTAAACAGAGGGAAGACACAGAAGCTGGGTTGAAAGGAATTTAGCTGAGAACTCTGCACGGGGCTATAGTGCACTGGGACTTGTTCCTGGCCCCCAACAACTCTAGAGGAATGGGTGAGTTAAACTGGCAAAGAGTAACTTGCTCTTGCCGTGGGACACTGGAATCCTGGCGGAAGGAGACCCCTCGACCACCACAGACACTTGAGTTAGCAGAGAGTGTGGCTTAGAGAAATACTAGGGTCAGCATACCAACAAAAGCCCAGAGGGTTTGGTGCCAGAATGTCTGTAGTGGAGCATGTCCAGGGAAGAACATCCCCCAGGCTCGACTTGCTGCCATAGGAGATGCTAGCCCTAGGGGAACTGTTGAATCTGAACTCTGCGAACTGACTTGCCCATCAGAGGATGCTGGTCTGACATGAGTACCCTGTGGTCTTCTGGCTTCTCCAGGGGCCCCAACCTGGCCATGCGTGCTTGTAAGGCAGCCTCAGGTGATCCAGGGGAACACATCATAGCTTGTGCACTGATGAACACTGCCTGACCAGTGGGGAGCTCCTGTGGAGCAGCCCCTATAGCCATGTACCAGCCCACCCACTTCCTCCCTACACTGAAGCTTTCCCCCAGGCCCATGGGAACCCCCCACATCACTTTACCAGCATGTATGTGCAGGTGTGTTTTGCGTTCCTTGCCTGACCAGTACACCTCTGTGTGGGAACTCTCCCAAGCCTTTGCTGTGGTGGGAATGCAGTCCACCCCACCCTCCGCCACACTGCCTTTGCAGTCAGAGCCTTGGCAGGCACAAAGCCAGCCAGCCCCACACCTGCCAGTGCCCCATACCTTGTGTGCCAACACTGCCGTGGGAATGAAACTAGGCACAGAGAAACAGTGGATCCTCCCCAGTCCTGAGTGATCACCCCTAACTTCACTGCACAGAGAATGCATACCGACTCACACCCACCAGCATTCCACCACCATACTAACATTGTACAGTTGTTGGCAGGAGCCCGCTCCCTCTCAAGTCATGCTGTCTCTGTCACTGTAGTAAATGCCCACATGGAAATAGGCCCCCTGCCCCTCTTAGCATCCTGCTGCAGCTGACAAGTCTGCACTCCACTACACTGCTGCTGCTGCTGCTGGATGTACAGACAAAGACAGATCGCACTGGCAGCATGCTATGAAAAGCTTTGGCTGACACCACTCATTGGAGTACAGTGACCAGATGTCCTGGACACCTCGGCCCAATGTAGCGCAGCAGATTTGTAACCTCAGGGATCCAGAGAACAAAGTATAGGCCCAATACAAATTCTTCCAAGTTACAGCAGGCAGTCCAGGAGTTGGGAGTTGAGTGTCCGCCCCCTACAATCTTCCAGAAATGAAACTAGCCTGCTCAATCCACTTTATACCATAATAAACCCTTAAAGTCATTAAATAGGATTAAAGGGAAAACAAAAACCATCCAAAGGTCAGTGACTTCCAAGACTGAAGAAAAATCATACCATAAAGATAAGAAAGAACAAACACAAGAACTCTGACAACCAAGGGCTCTGAACCAGGCTGAAATGGCTGAAATGACAGAAATGAAATTCAGAATATCTATGAATAAAGATTGTTGAGCTTCATGAAAACATTAAAGCCAAATTCAAGGAAGTGAATAATCACAATAAAATGATACAGGAGCTGAAAAACAAAGCAGCCAGTATAGAACAGCACATAAATAACCAGATAGAGCTGAAAAACACACTACAAGAATTTCATAACACAATTAAAAGCATTAAGAGCAGAATAGACCAAGCTGAGGAAAGAATGTCAGAGCTTGAAGACAGACTTTCTGAAATAACTCTTCAGGCAAGAATAGGGAAAAAAATTATGAAAAGGAACAAACAAAATCTTCAAGAAATATGAGATTACGTAAAGAAACCAAATCCATAGATTGGGCCTAGTTGTTGTGCCTGAACTAGATGGAAAGGGTTTAAGCAACTTGGAAGACATACTTCAGGTTATTATTCATAAGACTGCCCCCAACCTAGCTAGCATTCAGTTTGAATGAGGGCAACATTCCAATTCAGGAAAGACAGAAAACCCCATCAACGCACTTCACAAGAAGGACATCCTCAAGACACGTAATCATCAAATTCTCAGAGGTAGAAATGAAAAAAAAAAAAAAGTTAAAGACAGCTAGAGAGAAAGATCAGATCACCTACAAAGGAAGGCCACCAGACTCTCAGTGGACTCTCAGCAGAAACTCAGCAAGCTAGAGGACATTGGGAGCCAATATTCAATGTTTTTAAATAAAATAAATTTCATAATCCTTTGGGTATATACACACGTATGTTTATTACAGCACTATTCACAATAGCAAAGACTTGTAATCAACCCAAATGTCCATCAGTGACAGACTGGATTAAGAAAATGTGGCACATATACACCATGGAATACTATGCAGCCATAAAAAAGGATGAGTTTGTGTCCTTTGTAGGGACATGGATGCAGCTGGAAACCATCATTCTTAGCAAACTATCATAAGAACAGAAAACCAAACACCGCATGTTCTCACTCATAGGTGGGAACTGAACAATGAGATCACTTGGACTCGGGAAGGGGAACATCACACACCAGGGCCTATCATGGGGAGGGGGAGGGGGGAGGGATTGCACTGGGAGTTATACCTGATGTAAATGACGAGTTGATGGGTGCTGACGAGTTGATGGGTGCAGCACACCAACATGGCACAAGTATACATATATAACAAACCTGCACGTTATGCACATGTACCCTAGAACTTAAAGTATAATAATAATAAAAAATAAATAAATAAAAAATGAAAAAAAATTAAAATAAAATAAAATAAATTTCAATCCATAATTTCACATTCAGTCAAACTATGCTTCATAAGCAAAGGTGAAATAAGATCCTTTTCAGACAAGCAAATGCTGAGGGAATTCATTACTACCAGACCCACCTTATAAGAGCTACTGAAGGAAGCTCTAAATATGAAAAGGAAAGACTGTTACCAGCCACTACAAAAATACATATAAGTACACAGACCAGTGACACTGCAAAGCAACCACATAAACAAGTCTGTATAATATACAGCTAATATCATGATGACAGGATCAAATCCACACATATCAATAATAACCTGGAATGTAAGTTGGCTAAGTGCCCCAATTAAAAGGCACAGAGTGGTAAGCTGGATAAAGAACCAAGACCCATAAGTAAGGGAATGGGACCAATCTCACATGCAATGACACTCATAGTCTCAAAATAAAGAGATAGAGAAAAACCTACCAAGGAAATGTAAATCAGAAAAAAACAGAAGCTGCAAATCTAATTTCAGATAAAACAGACTTTAAATCAACAAAGATCAAAAAGACAAAGAAGGGCATTACATAATGGAAAGAATTCAACAAGAATAACCATCTTAAATATATATGTACCCAGCAAAAGAGCACCCAGCTTTGTAAAGCAAGTTCTTAGAGACCTTCAAAAAGACTTAAACTCACATACAATAATAGTGAAAGACTTCAACTCCCTACTGTTGGTATTAGACATATCATCAAGGCATAAAATTAACAAAGACACTCAGGACCTCAACTCAGCAATGGATCAGATGTACCTGATAGACATCTACAGGACTCTCCACCTAAAACTACAGAATATACACTCTTCTCATTGCCATATGGCACATACTCTAAAATCAACCACATAATCAGACATAAAACATTCCTCAGCAAGTGTAAAAGAGATGAAATAATAACAACCACTCTCTCAGATCACAGTACAATCAAATTAGAACTGAAGACTGAAAAAGTCACTCCAACCATATATTATATGACAACTGAATAACCTGCTCCTGAAGGGCTTTTGGGTAAATAACAAAATTGAGGCAGAAATCAAGAAGTTCTTTGAAACTAATGAGAACAAAGAGACAATGTACCAGAATATCTGGCACACAACTAGGGGAGAGTTAAGAAGGAAATTATAGCACCAAATGCCCACACCAAAGAACTAGAAAGAACTCGATTTAACAACATAACATCACAACTAAACAAACTGGAAAACCAAGAGAAAACCAACCTCAAAGCCAGTAGAAATCAGAGCTGAACTGAAAGACACTGCGGCACAAAAAAAACATTCAAACGATCAATGAATCTAGGAGCTTGTTTTTTGAAAAAATTAACCAACTAGACTAGTAGGCAGGAGAGCAGATTCAAATAAACACAATTAGAAACGACAAAGGGGATATTACCACTGACACCATAGAAATACAAACAACCATTGGAGAATATTGTGAACAACTCTATGTATATAAAGTAGAAAATTTAGAAGAAATGGATAAATTCTTGGAGACATACACCCTCCCAAGACTGAGTTAGGAATAAATTGAATCCCTGAACAGACCAATAACGAGCTCCAAACTTGAATCAGAATCAATAGCCCACTAGCCTACCAACCAAGAAAACCCCAGGACCCAGAATTGAATCAGTAATAAATAGCCTACCAACCAAAACATACTGATAATGAAATTATTCTCAAAAATTCAAGAGTGGGGACTTCTCCCTGACTCATTCTATAATGCTAGCATCATCCTGATACCAAAGTCTGGCAGAGACAAAATAAAAACAGAAAACTAAAGGCCAATATCCTTGATGAACATTGATGCAAAACTCCTCAACAAAGTAATGACAAACCAAATCCAGCAACACACCAAGTAATTTACCCACCATGATCCAGTAGTTGACGTATAACACTACCTGACTTTATACTACAGGATGACAGTAACCAAAATAGCATGGCGTTTTGTGAGGGCAAAGATTTCATGACAAAGATGCCAAAAACAATTGCAACAAAAGCAAAAATAGACAAATGGAAACTATACTAAAGGGCTTCTGCATAGCAAAAGAAACTATCATCAGAGTAAACAGACAATCTACAGAAAATGTTTGCAATCTGTTAATCTGAAAAAGGTCTAATATCCAGCATTTATAATAAACTTACACAAATTTACATGAAAAAATTTTCCATTAAAAAGTGAGCAAAGGACATGAACAGACACTTCTCAAAAGAGGATATACATGTTGCCAATATTCATATTAAAAAAAGCTCAACATCACTGATTATTAGAGAAATGCAAATCAAAACCACAATGAGATATCATCTAACATGAGTCAGAATGGCTATTATTAAAAAGTCAAAAAATAACAGAACTGACAAAGGTTGTGAAGAAAAAGCAATGCTTATACACTGTCGGTGGGAGTGTAAATTAGTTCAGGCATCACGTCCTTTGTGAAACACAGTGTGATGATTCTTCAAAGACCTAGAGACAAAAATGCCATTTGACCCAGCAGTCCGTTACTAGGTATACACACAAAGGAATATCAATCATTATATTATAAATATACATACAAGGCTGGGTGCGGTGGGTCACACCTGTAAGTACTTTGGGAGGCTAAGGAGAGTGGTCAGGAATTCAAGACCAACCTGGCCAACATGGTGAAACTCTGTCTTTACTAAAAATACAAAAATTAGCCAGGTGAGGTGGAGGGTACCTGTAGTCTCAGCTACCCGGGACCTGAGGCAGAAAATTTGCTTGAACCTGGGAGGCAGAGGTTGCAGTGAGTTGACATCATGCCACTTCACTCCAGCCTGGACAACAGAGCAAGACTCCATGTCAAATAATAATAATAATAATAATAATAATAATAATAATAAAAAGACACATGCACACATATGTTCATCGCAGCACTATTCCCAGTAGCAAAGGAATCAACCTAAATACCAATCAACGATAAACTGAATAAAGAAAAGGTGAAATGTATACACCATAGAATACTATGCAGCTATAAAAAAGAATGAGATTGTGTCCTTTGCAGGGGCATGGAAGCAGCTGGGGGTGATTATTCTTAGCAAACTAATGCAGGGACGGAAAACTAAACACCACATGTTCTCACTTACATGTGAGAACTAAATGATGAGAACACATGGACATATAGCGAGAAACAGCATACACTGGGGCCTACCAGAGAGTGGAGGGTGAAAAGAGAAAGAGGATTAAAAAATAACTAATGAGAACTAAGCTTAATACCTGGGTGATGAAATAATCTGTACAACAAACCCCATGACATAAAGCTTTCCTATGTAACAATCCTGGACTTGTACCTCTTAACTTTAAAACAGTTAAAAACAAAAACAACAATGAGATACCATCTCACACCATGCAGAATGGCTACTATTAAAAAGTCAAAAAAATAACAGGTGCTCTCAAGCTTAAGGAGAAAAAGGGACGCTTATACACTGTTGATGGGAGTATAAATAAGTTCAACCATTGTGGAAGACAGTGACGATGTGGTGATTCCTCAAAGATCTAGAAACAGAAATCCCATTTGAACCCAGCAAACTCATTACTGGGAATATACCCAAGTTTTATAAATCATTCTATCATAAAGACACATGCATGCATATGTTCACTGCAGCATTGTTCACAATAACAAAGACATGGAATCCACCTAAATGCCCCATGAAGGGAGACTGGTTTATAAAATTGTATATATGCACCATGGAATTCTATGCAGCCTAAAAAAGAACAAGATTACGTCCTTTGGGGAACATGAATGGAGCTGGAGGTCATTATTCTCAGCAAACTAATGCAGGAACATAAAACAAAATACCACATGTTCTCACTTACAAGTGGGAGCTAAATTATGAGAATACACGGACACATAGAGGGGAACAACAGACACTGGGGCCTACCAGAGAGGAGGGAGAGAAAACAACTAATGGATATCAGGCTTAATACCTGGGTGATGAAATAATCTGTACAACAAACCCCCTTGACTTGAGTTTACTTATAAAACAAACCTGTACATGTACACCTGAACTTAAAAGTTAAGGAAAAAAAAAAAAAAAAAAGAAGATAAAGGAAGATAATTGTTTTAAGAAGGAAAAAAAAAAAAGAAAAAAGGAAAGAAAGAAAAAAGTTTAAGCTAGACATTTTTCTAATTTAATAGATAATGCAAGCTTTTAAAATGATTGCACCAATCTTTACTCCAACCAGAAGTTCATATAATTTATCCATATAATTTATAGTACAAAATAGGACACTTCTGAAAATGAAAAAGAGGCCCTTTTTAAAAAATATACACTGGGACGATTGTCTTTAGCCAATATTTTTCTTGAGCAAATCAGATTGGTGTTGTCCACCTATGCATCAAAGTTTCTATCTCTGTACATTCTCAGAAAAAGTCCATACTGTAATTGATTTCAGTGTTAGTCCTTTTAGTTAGTGCAGTAGTGATCCCTCATTGTGACTTTAGTTTGCATCCTCTTACTTGCTAATGAGAATGGCCACATGTTAATATGCTTACTGGTTATTGGATATCTTTTTTGGGAAGAGAATATACTACTCTCATCTATTTTTGAAATGAGCTGTCTTTTTAACCTTGATTCTTACATGTTATTTTGAGATTCTGGATTGGGAGCCATTCACCTTTATTGTTCAACTCCAAATAAAATTAGTTTCAGTAAATGCATGCAAGAAAAGTGTGAAGTCCATTAACCACTTTCGGGTATGTCACATATTCAGAATTGTTAAACATGCCAGGACTGTGGTGCCAGATATTCATTTAGCCATTGTATCCAAGTGGAGAGAATAAACTTCATAGCTCATCAATCCACTATTGATATATGATGCTACTACTGAGAGCTGGCATTCCATATTCACACAAATACCTTTCCACACCGCTGTGATTCTTCACTGCTCCAACTTCATGCACAGACCAGCAAGGTTTTCTCTTTCTATCCTCATTCTCAGATATTGTTGCCCAGAATTCAAAACCTGGGGCAGGGGAGTGGGTTTAGAACAGCTTTCAGAATTAATTATAAGGTACACTGAAACATGTCTCCTCCATGACCTTGATCTCCTTGTTTTGAGCCTAGGTCACTACCCCGTGCTAGATTCCATTTTGTGTGGGTAATTTGATTATAGATGTTTCATTGTCTATCTCTTCTACTGAGACTTGGTTAAGCCCACTCTATGTCCATCCTACTGGTAGCCCCAAAGTAATGAATGCTGGCAGTGGCCACCCACATGCCTATGACCTTTTTAGGTGCTAGTGAATGCATTTCTAAATCCGAGGAAACTTTTTTTCCAGAATATTGTAAAGAAGATCTGAGTGCAGTCATAACACACAAGAAGTACCAGTACATTAAGACTACTATTTTCCCAGGAGACAGCCTTCAATACATGACCCCAGAAGCTGGTCTATAAATCAATAGCACAAAGACCTCACCCCTTGAGAAAGAAGAAAGGGAAAAATAAAAATCATTTAAATCAAGTGACAATAATATTGTATATGATAGAGTTTTATAATATCCAAATATTTGATACAGATTAATGATGTAAATATAAAATAATGGAAGTTATAAGGCATGTGTAGCTTTTGCTATGCCATTTGAATACTAAAACTGAAAAATAATTTCTTTATCTGGTGCCAACCTTGCTGTAATATAATCCACTATTGTCCTTCAACTGTCATTCATTATGGGATTTTAATTTTAATATTGTGTTGTATAGACTCTTATTATTCTCTGTTTACTTATTGATTACAGCAATTATTTATAATAATACAATTTTAGGTTAAAAAATAGCTTATTGAATAACATTTAGTTAATGAATGCTAGTGTTTGCTACATGTTATGATTGGTTCTGGGATAGAGGATCTGGATTAGGGGAAAAATTTACAATACTTCAGAAATAATGTTAAAGTTAGTGAAGCATGCTGAGAATATGATTAACTTGCCAACACCTGGCTGAAGTGATGTACAACTCAAGTTTATAAATGGTGGTGAAGCATAAATTATAATTTGGTAGTTATTTTGCTTTTCAAGAAAAATGAAAATGTATTATAATGAACATCTGAAATGGGATATAGCAAGTAGTATAACTTGTATCTCTAACCTGCATACATCTTCTATTTGTGTGTGTACACATGTGCATGCATGCAAATGTAACAACATTAAAAGCTGCACCTGGCGTGGGTGAAACAGAACAGAACAGAATTATATATGCTTTTCTGCCAACATAAAATAAAATGTAAATGAAAATTATATGTGCCAACATCAAATAAACAAGAGAAAAAACATAACAAAGGAAAAAAATGTAGCTATCATTGAAATAAACAAAAAATTCTGGGTCAGCACCTCCAGCTAGATAGAATTGAGGAAAGTCAGTGATTGGAATTCATCCTGAGAATTCTTACTAATGCATTTCCATCTCAACGTTGATTGGGATATATGTGGATGAGTTACGAATAAACTCCGGTGGGAAACATAGGGTAAAACAGTGAGCACAGATGGTGCTGCATACTCATGCTACCATGGAAGATATTAGAATGAAAGGCCCCTGATCGTGTCATTTTTCCAGACTTTTTAGGAATGAGAAAAGTGAGCAAAAACTCATGATACTGAAATCAGCCTGGACAGAATGATACACCTGTATATACATACACAATAGCTTCTAGAGAGAAACAGGATAGAAAGAAAAGACTGGCAGGGCCATTGCATTGCATCACTACAGAAGATAGGCAGTTCTGTAGAATACAATGTGCATATCTCCCTAGAATTTTCAGAAACTACATTCAGCACAAACCAAGCTCTTCCTTTCTAAATCACATGTGCTTTGGGTACATATGACTTAGGTTAAAGAAAATTGATATGAGAGCAACACTCAGTCCTAACACTACCCTGCTAAAAAAGAACTGCTTTCATTTAATAATTGTTTTTAAACTATTTTTAATCTGTAATAGTATTTTTAAATTTGTTCACTTCTTTGTTTACCATCTGTACATTCACCTATCCTCCCATCCCATCTATCCATCTGTCCATGTATGCATGCATAAATATAGCCATATTTCTTTCTGTACAGATTCAACAGAAAAATTTCTGAAACAATATTTACTAAATGGTAAAATATATTTACTCAGTGACATATCTGAGTTATCTTTTGCTTTATTCTGTGTCACTTTTATAATTTTAGAATGTATTTGTTATCATAACAAATAAAATAAGAATACAGAGACAGCTGTTTCAGCTAAGTGTTACTGAGAAATAGAATTCCTGAAAATAATTCCAAAACAACTGTTTTCAAAACTTTTTCAAAGAGAGTAAGAGAGACTTGTATCTTTACTTCTAGCAGTCAGCACAGCAGCAGCAAAACAGTAGGAATTTGAAAGTGACATGAACAGAAAAAATATGCTTTGTTAAGCTACCGATAGTTATCTCTGCATTTATTTATTGTTCTCACCCTCTTCTTAATCTGATTTTTTTCTTCTGGTGATATGAAGCTGAATTTCTGATACAAATGCAGAAACAACGGATTTGTGTTGAAATGGATATGTTGTTTGCATCCCTGCTGGTTTGTATGATTCTGTGTGTGTGTGTGTGTGTGTGTGTGTGTGTGTGTGTGTAGAGAAGGGAGGGACAGAGAAGACACAATAAATTAAGAGACCGTTTCAAGGGGTTTGAAAACAGTAGAGATTTACATTTGTAAATCACTGTCAATACAATTACAGGTCACAAGAAGGAAATCACCTAGGACACATGAATTAACACTTGATTTGCTTAGATTTTTATATTAACTGTCATTCTGCATCCCTATCCATAGACATTAACAGCTGACAATAATGTTAATGTTATTAGATTTTATGATTTTATTATTTCCATCTTTCTCTGTGATTAACTAAATAGAAATTGATGTGTTACATCATTCCCAATTTTCTTTCACTCTTTGAAGCTAGCCTCTAAACCAAAGTAAAGCTGGTTATCCCATGTCAGCAAGTATTTTCATTTTAATAAATATTGTTCTGCAAAATGACTGTGGCCCGTTCCCCGAAACAATATCTATAATATCTCCTTCTTTGAATAATAGCTTTTACATAGGTTATAATATCAAAGACAAATCATTAAATTCTAAACAACATGCAAAATTTTAATGATTTGTTATCATGTAGTGCAAGAAATTACTATTTATATTTTAAAATGTGAAAAACAATTTTCAAAAAATTTCCAAATAATCTATCAAATGACATTAGTAAATAAAGTTGCCATAATACAGACTAGGATTGAAGTTATTTTTACTATTAAATTCTATAAAAGAGAAATTCAAAATATCATTAAAGACTTCAATTGTTCAACATCTATTTAACTCTTACTGGGCTTGCTGTAAACCTTCACATAGTCCTTCAAGTATTCATACCAAGATGTGAATGCTGCTTTGGCAAACTCAAATTCTATGCCTCCTTAAGACAACAACAATGACCTTCCCTGGGGTCTTAAATGCTGGTTGTAGCCACTATTTTTCTTTGAATCTGTAGTAAGAAAAAATACAATTAATTGTTAGTTGTCACTTTTGATGACCTCAACAGTCAAGAAATTGCCAATAAACAGTAAGAAGTGCCAAAAATAGTTTTGTGAATGTTTAAATGATTTACATTTCTTGAAACGATATGCTATAACCCAACAGGCTGCTGAAAAATTGTCAATGCCACAATGTAATTGCATTAACAAACAGAACTTCAGTACTGAAAAGAAAGCAGTGTTCATCTCCAATCACATTATCAGTCTTAGATTTAGGTTAAATAACTTTGTAAACATATATAGTTAGAGTGTAGAAGACCCTTAATTTTCTCATATCCTTTTTATACTCTGCTGTCTTTCAAATTTAGATGTTTATCAAACCTTGAAAAAATTGACAATAACGTAAATCAACCTTCTATACCTCCACTCTCTTTCAAAGTATCAAACTACTGACAAGAAATAAGTGGCAGAATAAAGTTAGAACTTTGGGCTAATTGCATAGTTTTATTTTTTTAGATAGAATTCAGATTTTAAACCAAAGGACAGATTGAAGAGTAAAATAAAAAGACTTTGTAAAATATACAACAAATTGTTTACAAATTAAAAAGCACATCATTTAAGGATTTGTTTTTACAGTCTATGTGACTAAATCATATATGTTCATGGCATATTTTCAAATAATGTTACTAAATAAATATCAAGGCTTGAGGGTACATAAGCCACATTCAATGAGAAAAAAAAAATTTTTATCCACCTTGAAAAATGGTGTTAATTGCTTTGTTGCCAATTGCTTTGTGCCAAAAGTCTGTAGTTCTCAAAATTGCGAATAATCTATAGAATATTAATTATTTTGCATTATGTTTGTATATATTTACATTATCATGTGCTATTGATTAATTTAAAAATCTACTCTTAAAATAACAATTCATGCATAACTGAAGGAATAAGTTAATTTTATTGTTGTTGCTCTGCTGTTAGCAAAGCCTAGATGCTTGGATATATGTTACCATTTGTTTTATCTCAGACTGTGGGTAGTTATGCAAGGCAAATAAAAGTTATATTACATTGATGTCGACTTGATAGTAGTAATTGAAAATTCAGGGACTTTTTAAATAAATTATCATGCTTTTCTTTCAAATTAAGACATTTTAAAATTACTGCATTTCAGAAACAACTATTTGGCATTATAATAAAAGTGTACTCTGTGTTTAATGATTGTCACAGAATTGGGCTTTACAAACTAACATACAGTACCTTTCAGGAGAGAGTTAACTGGTAGTGTAAAAGGGTATCAATTCTCAAAATAAAGACAATGTTTCTTTCTGTAGTGTCAGATGAAGTTGGTGAGGATTTTAAAATATTTTGGTATTAAGAGTACATTGATATGGCATCCATGTGTAACTATTTGGATGCTCTGTAAAATGAAAGTTATTACTTCATAACAAAATGTTTTTGCTCAGTAAGTCTGCTTAGCATAAGCCCCCAGACAACTGGAGGTAAGCATTCGTTCCCTCTTCTCACAAGAACTACTTTAATGAAAGTCTGAGGAGCACTGTAATACCAGAATCCGAGTAGCCTTAGGGTACACAGTAAATTTTTCTCTCAAAATTGACCATCAGAAAAACCTTGCATAATACAGGAAAATTGAAAGTTGGCATTAAAAATACTTTCAAACAAAATGGCAACATTTCTACTAATGTTTACATTTTGTGAAAATAAACATGGTATAAAATGAGGCTAAAACAACATCTGTGATGCAAACTAGGAAAACCTGTTAGACACGCCATACCACCATAACAACGGTATTGAAAGAATACATGAAGACCAGACTTTTTACTTTTCTTATGCATTGGGCATAGGTGGAAAAGAAGGTTGAGAAGTACTGGCAGCCAGTTACTTATAAAGGGAAGGAGACTGAGTGAGTTTGTAGACGCAATGCAACCAGGCTGCCCTGTGGCGAGAAAACCCTGCCACAAGGAAAGACAGATCTCAGCGGGCCATGAAACTTAAGTGAATGGCCATATTAGACAAAGGGAAAGGATTCTTTATCAACGGAGATGAACATTTTTATTGTAACTGCCTGAAAATCTGTCATCCTTCATACTTGATTGTAACCATTCTGGAATGGAAAATACGTTAATCTCCAAAGCCGAGCACAATGTTGGGAAGATTGTCCCTGCCTCATTTTAGCTCAAGAGGAGGCATGCTATGACTGCTTTGCAATGTTCGCTTTCGGAACAAGGGTGAGAAATTACATAAAGTGATCTATGTATTTTTTGGCTTTGTCCTAAATGATTGGATTTCTAAACTAATTATCTAGATTTAAAAGCATTTTTTTCTCTTTTTTAATCTTTATTTCATTGATATAAGTTATTTAGGTTTTCTTTTGTGGCCTTTTAGAATTTTCTCTTTCTTGGTAATTTTTTTGTGTTCTCTACATTGTATTATAGATTTCTTTATTATCACAGTTTTACTTGGCACTCATCAGGGAGAGCTAATTTGAAAATTTTGATATTATATTTTGAAAAAAAATTATCAGCAGTTTTCAACTTGAATCTTGCTTCTTCTATATTACCCCTATATTTTTCTTTCTAGAGACCTTACCCAATTTTTTTGAGCTTCTCATTTTATCCTCTGTGCCTTTTAACTTCTCTTTCGTGTTTCTTTTTGTCTTTCTGTGAGGTGCTAGCAGGTTCTCCATGTTCTGCCTTCCACTACTCCAATTCTCTACTCACCAATGGACTTAGGAGTATCTAATACAGGTGTTAAGAAAGTTTATTTCAATGGCAATGTATTTCTATTTCTATCATTTTAACAATTAAAGACATTGTGCAATGTGTACCTTGCCCTGGGAATAAGGGTCTATTTCTTAGTTGTCCCCTGATTTCTATATATATAATTCACCGAAACCAGCACAAGCTCATGATGGAGAAGTCATACACACATACACAGACACAGGAGCAATCTGAGCATGCAAACTAAGGTAGGTAAGTTACATCTTCATGTTACAATTCCAGAATTCTGGTTTTCACATATTTAATGTGGGAAATGTATTATTACTGGCAGCAGGTCATCCTTACTGGTTAGGTGTTGAAAAATAACAGCAGATTCTTGAGGAAATTAGTCCTTTCTGATCAATATTCCATAAACAGTGTCTAGTTTGATTTTCTTTCTATACCTCTCTCTTCATTTTCTCTACATTCTCTCTTATGTACCACTTTGTAGAAAATAATAGAATTGGCTTAAGGCATAAGTAATATAATATAATGGGGGCATAAAATTTGAGTACATTCGGATGATGAGATGATGTGAAACAGTCACAGGTTTTATTTGATCAGGCCCCCAGGACTGTCTCACACAAGATACTAATTTTTTTAATATTTTATCTAATTTTTGTAAAATCCATTGGCAACTTTTAAAAACTAAAGAAGTTCAAATTAAACATATTTATTGGAAGATTTCCTTAAAAAATAGAAAATCTGCCAATATGGGGTTCGTTACTTCATTAGGCAAAAATGTGAGTATAAAATACCACACTTTGATGAGACTCTTGATTTCCAGTTCTTATCACAATGCCTGCTTCATTTATTCACACTATCTACCTGTCCCCTCTTGCGTTTGAATTTGCAACCTCTCACAAGAATTCATCGGGGAGGATACCAGGCTCTCTTTCCTTCTTTCTGTAAGCTTTATCACTAGGTCGTCTCACCTACTCCCATAATTTTCCATTGCCACCCACAATGAAACTACTATCTTCTCTCACTTCATGTATTAGTTACAACAAGATAAATTATCAAGCAACATCCAAAACTCATTGGCTTGGCAAAACAAAGATATATTTCTTGCTCTCACAAAATTAGTTCTAGATTTGAGCAACTCTAACAGCAACTCTACCCCATACCACAAATTCACAATCCAGGATGTTTCAATCTTGTGGCTTCACTATCTTATTACTTCGCCTTCCTCCTCAACCCCCATGGTAAGCAAAAGATCAAAACGGTTTCAAACTGTAAATGAAATATATCAGCCTAGAATGGATATATGCACCTCCATGAATGACATATTTTCCAGAAATAGCCAACTGTATGAGTCTGAGAATTACAGTATTTCTTGTACGGACCCAGGAGAGGGAAAACAGATTAGTGAACAAAAACGATGTGTAAGCACCTGGAAAACTGTGGCATACTCTAACTAGTCTCCTTTAGCCTCTCTTGCCTCTTCTATAATCTGTGCTCCTCACAGAAAGCAGAATGATAGTTTTTAAAGTGTGCATTTTATTTCATAATCCCCAGATTAAAAATTCTTTGATGATATATCATGTTCCAGTACTTTAAATACAGATTATAAGACCTGCATGACTGATTTCAGTTTTACAACAGTTTTTCCATGGAATGCTATTTTCCAGCTATTTTTACCTTCATTTAGTTTCTGAAACATAGCAAGTTCATTTCCACCCAAGAACTGCTGATCTTTTTGTTTGTGTATTTTTCTAATACCAGTCTTCACTGAGTATTTTCAACATTTGATTTTGGTGTTTCCTTTTTATTTTTTAAAACGATTCCACAAACATTCTTGTGTATTCAGCTATTTCTGCATTTCTGCCATTTTCTGAAGTTCAAATTCTAAATTAAAAATATTTTAGGGGCAGGTACAGTGCTCACACCTGTATTCCCAACACTTTGGGAGGTGGAGGTGGGAGGATTGCTTGAGCCTAGGAGTTCAAGAACAGCAGAAATAGGGAGACCTCATTTCTACAAAAAAATTAAAAATTAGCTGAGCGTGAGGATGCATGCCTGTAGTCACAGCTACTTGGGAGGCTGAGGCAGGAGTATTGCTTGAGCCCAGCATGTTGAGGCTGCAGTGAGCTGTGATCATTCTACTATACTCCAGCCTGGGTGACAGAGTAAGACCCTGTTTCAAAATAAATAAATAAATAAAGGTATTTTAGAATGCTGCATATTTATATGTTAATTACTTTTAATAAGGTCTCTAAAACTTAACTATTTACCTCTAGGATACATTCTCATTAAATTCATTCAATAACTTACTGTGTCAGGCAATAATATTTATCACACTCCCATTATGCACCCTTGTGAAAAATATGAGTTTTCACTGAAAATAATAAAGGATTTGTTAATTTTAAAAGTTAAAAAAATCTTATCCATATTTATAATTGACTTTTTTTGACTCTTTGTGGGTCCAAATATATTTATTCAAATGCTTGGCAGCCATTTTGTATATGCTTTTCATATATTTACCACTTCTATATTGAAACTTTAGAGTTTTCATTGATTACAGAAGAAAATGAGGGCTAGGAACTGATTATTGCCTTTATCAAAGTGAAGGTTATTTATGTTTTTAATGACATAAATTTTGGTAGAATAGTGGCAGCAAAAATTGAATGGAAAATACGCCCCAAAAATCCAACAAAGAGTACTAAGTGGGGTATTGTGGACAAGTAGAGATTTCTATTTTATGGTCTTTTGCTCTAAAGAAGCACAAGGAAATAAGATGGTGTGTGGAGGGAAGTGGAATCAACTTTCCATCCCTCCCTTCCTGTCACTACACAGATACACACACACATGCATATATCTATTACATATTTTATTATACATTATATACTTCTACATATTTTATGACCATATTGTATTTACTGACTATTACTACATGAGGTATACTTGAGATACACAATGAGTTGAGTTGCAACTTGCCTTTGCCTTGTTACAATAGAATAATTATACATATGAAATAGAAGGAAGTGGATAAAGGAGATAAAGACCAGCGTTAAGGTTGAGCCACTCTTTTTATGGTGGTTCTGAATTTTGTGGTTTCAGATAGTTTCTTCTGGGGTGCATTTCTTAGCTAACTGAACTCCAAAGAGTCACTTAATTAAATTTTATATACATGTGTACACACACACACTTATACATATACGCTACACAAGTGAATTAATCAGGGTTCAACCAGAAGAACAGACCAGTAGGAGGTTTCATATTGAGAGATTTACTTAAAAGATAATGGTTTACACAATTTGGGGCCACCTGGCTAATTCCCAACTCCCTACGACAGGTCATCAGGAAAGGCAGGCTGAGAATCTTGGATGTGGGCTGAAGCCGTTTCCACAGGCAGAACTTCTCCATTAGAATTTCCAAGTTTCAGCTGTGCTCTTAAGTCCTTTCAACTAATTGATTCAGGCTCACCCAGATTGTTTAGGATACTCTCTCTACTTAAAGCCTTCTAATTATGAGCTTGAATCACATGTACAAAATACCTTTGCAGCAACACCTAGATTAGTGTTTGATCCAACAACTGAGGGCTGTAATCTAGTCCAGTTGACGTATCAAAAGACCATCACAGCAGGTCAGGTCCCCCTCCCTCTCTCTTTCTGACAGGGTTTTGCTCTTGTTGCCCAGGCTCAAGTGCAATGGCAACATCTCGACTCACCTGAACCTCCACCTCGCAGGTTCAAGCAATTCTCCTGCCTCAGCTTCCTGAGTAGCTGGGATACTGGGCATGCACTACCATACCCGGCTAATGGCTTTTTTTTTTTTTTTTTTTTTTTTTTTTTCAGTAGAGACAGATTTTCTCCATGTTGGTCAGGCTGGTCTCAAACTCTTGACCTCAGGTGATCAGGCCATCTCGGCCTCCCAAAGTGTTGGTGTTGGGATTGGAGGCGCAAGCCACTCCTTCTCCTTTTATTCATCTTCCTTTCCCTCCTTCTTTATTTTAATTTAATAAGTAAAGCGTGAGTTTTCTATTATGACTTATTATATTATACTTGTTACAACAAACTGCATAAGAAATGCTTTAAAAAATATTCTTACAAATTGTCCTTCCTTGATGATGACATTAATCATGATGGGATTCTTAATGATCATTTGGAAGACATCCTAATTACATTACTAACTTATTTATTAGAGTGAATTATTCTGCAGATGTCTAATCCAATCCAAATTTGCCATTTCCAGTGCTTAGGTATACATTTATACAATACCTTGTGCCTTGAAGAAATTTCTTAAACATATAAATATTTTATTAAGTAAATAATTACCTTAGCACAATTTCATGCAAGACACTTTAACAAACTAGGGAAATAAATGTCGTTAAGAGGCTTTTTGCAAAGAAATCTTAAAGTGTTTGTTATAAAATAGATCTCTCTACTTGCTCAATCTGGCCCTCAGGAACAATGATTAGTAATAGTATTTAATAATTAAAACTATTGAACACTTACAATGAGCTAGGTACTTTGCTAAGGGCTATACATGCATCATCCATGGAATCCTAACATCTGATGTTAACATGTAAGCTAGTAATAAATAATTTCGGATAAAAAACAAAAGTCCCAACAGTATGAGGATCCACAACAAGAAAACTTCACAGAATAATGTTGACCCCAATAAAGTTTCAGAAACTGAAATGTGTTAATTTTTCCATTTGTAGAGAAAAAAACTGGAAACTTTCCTGAGTTTGGTACATGTAGAATATGTTCAAATTAGAATATATTCTAAATATATTAAACAGCAGATTCAAATTTTCCACATTACCTAGAACTAATCTCAACTCAAAGCAAGAAAGTATTAAATGGCTCTTGTGCCACTAACCTTGGTTCCAGTATGAAGATGACCGCTGTTAATTCAACCTGGAAACCTTGTCCTGATACCTGACTTTTGTAGCCTGGATTCCAATAGAGGTATACTTTTTATACTTTAATTCAACTTGTTTCACTGTTCTTATAGTTTTACTTGATCCCTATTAGGCCTGAATTTGCCCAATTAAACAGATGCATATAAAAATAAAATCCGTATTATGTGAAACAGGTTAGAAAACATAGAGTAGTTTCAGAATTTATAAGAACAAATAAACACATTATTTTGAACAAGGGAATACAGAGTAGGGATAAATATTTATAACACTTCGTTTCATATCACAAATCATGCATTTATCCTTTTACCTTTAGTTTCAATGCTCATTAATGTCATCTATAAATGGGAAAATGTTGCTCTTTGGTATTAATGGGTAGAAGTGATCATCAAAATTGACTAAAAGGTATTTTTTTTAAAAACACTGGTTCATGAATTGCAAATATGTCAAGAAATTCAAGATAGGATAAATCAGAGTTGTACCATAAAGTAATAGAAAATTGAAACAATATAAAATCCTGCTTCTTATAATACGAAAATAGTTGTAACTTCGAATTCACAGGGAAACACTATAGACATAACTGAGGAAAGATTTTAGCCCCAGTTCAGAACTTATCACTGGCTTGATCCAATGGAATCAAACAAATACTCTATAGCTAAACTAGCCCCTGGTGTTTGAGATGGGAGTAGATACGACCACTAAAAAAAGATTCTAAAAGTTTCAACAATATCCAGGTAAAATAGAGGTAAATTAGTTAAGAATTTCAGAAAAAATACCAAAAGTCCCAACAGATGCCTATAGCCCAGCATTAAGACATCTTGACAGAGCAATACCGAGTCCAAACAAGTTTCAGAAACTAGGCATCCTATTTAAAGATAGGAAGGTCTTGTTTAACAATTTGGATACAGGAGAATACTTCATTATTTTAGACGATGACTCATAAAAGGAAGGTACAGTGGTTCAGGTCAAAGAGATCTGTATACATTAAACTCCAGAACTTATTCATCCCTCATAACTGAAACTTTTTATTCTTTGAGCAGCATCTATCCAGTTCCGTAATCCCCACCCTGTGGGAGCCACCATTCTACTCTGCCTTTTCACATGTAAGCGAGCTCATGCAGTATTTTTCTGTGTCTGATTTCTTCCACTTGGAATAATGTCCTCTGGGTTGTTGCATATTGTTGCAAATGACAAGATTTACCTCTTCTCGAGGGCTAAATAATATTCCTGTGTGTGTGTGTGTGTGTGTGTGTGTGACATTTCCATGTCTTTTTTTTTTTTTTTTTTTTTTTTTTTTTGAGACAGAATCTCACTCTGTCACCCAGGCTACAGTACAGTGGCATAATCTCAGCTCACTGCAACCTCCGCCTCCTGGGTTCAAGTGATTCTAATGTCTCAGCCTCCCAAGTAACTGTGGTTATAAGCATGCACCACCACACCCAGCCTATTCTTGTATTTTCATTGTTGAGCAGGGTTTACCATGTTGGCCAGGCTGGTCTCAAACTCCTGACTTCAAGTGCTTTGCCCACCTCAGTCTCCCACAAAGCGCTGAGATTACAGGCATTAGCCATTGCACCTGGCTGTCTATCACATTTTCTTTTATCCATTACTGGACACGTAGGCTGATTCCGTATCTTGGGTATTAAAAATAAAGCTTCAAGTGGAATATTTAGTTTTGTTTACAAATCAACATAATACCTCAGAAAATATTTAAAGTGTAATACAGAAAATATATTTTTCTAAAACATAGCTACAAATAAAATGGAAAAAAAGGATTAGTCTCAGGTATTGTTTCTCTCTTACATGTAGTTTTTATTAGCTAAGAATTTTGTTAGTTAATTTGAGACTGCTTCTGTAAGGAGTCTCTTTAATATCTCACAGTTAAGTAGAAAAATTAGAAGAAAAGTCAACAGACAGTAAATACTATTTGTCTGAATTCTCCTTTTTCAACAAGATGATGATCCTTAAGACAACACAATTCCTTGATATGTATGCATATTTATTAAAAGGAATTTTCTATAATTAAGTACTTTTTAAAATTAGAAGATAAAATAATTAAAAGAAATTTGAGAATGCCATTCACTAATATCACCTCTGAGGAACTAAAAAGGATCAGAGTGGTTCTTTCTATAATGAATAATAAAATAAATGACACTCTATCTTCAGTGACACAGCAGGGTAGTTGTCCCCCAGTGAGGCAGATAATGCTTGGTGGGAAACTAACATGGACAGGTACTTGGGAAGTGTTGAGTTTGTGTTCACAGAAACAACTCTTCACAACTACACATTGAAAATATTGTTTTGCTCCCAGTGTTTCATTTCTTTCCCTCTTATACTCTTAAATTAACCCATTTAGCAAGTATTTATTGATTACTTAATAAGGAGGCATGTCCTGTTGTAGGAATTGTGGATACAAGATGTACCATGCAAAATCAGAGACAAAAAAAGGGGATAATTTGATGAAAGATAATCTATACCTCTTGATCCAACTTTGCATTTAGATATACCTCCTAGTTTTATTACAATATTTAATATTTATCTTTATTTTTATATATTAAGATTTTTATGCATAAGATAAATATTCTTGAGACATGTTCTTAAGTGCTGCAGCTTCTCTGACTGAATAATGTCAAGGATTTTGTTTTCCTGGTGTATGTTTCAGAACTTCTTTCTTGGTTTTTCTCTAGAATGACCTATTTCATCCCAGCCTGATGCAATAGCTTATTTTGAGACGACAAGAGTTAAGTGTCCAAGACAAGGTACATGAGAGCAACTGAGCATTTGCTTTGTCTGGAGCTATGTTTCACCTTATGCAGCTTTTAACGTTTCTCCTTCCTTAAAATATTGACAAAGATACAGATACTTCTCTAATTAGATTATTTGCAGTGGGTTGTCCAAGGCTCTTTATGTCTGTTCACACCAAATTACCTAACTTTAATGGCCTACATAGTAAAACTACTGCTCTTTCTTTTCTTTGAATTTCCAGACTACTTTTATTTTTTTTTAAATCTTATTTCATATGCTATAATAAGTAATAAGCCACGGAAAAATCCTACTTTTCGCACAATTTCAAACATAGTTATAGTTAACATAGCAAATGTTGTTTATGCCATCGTATCCTGAAGACTCATTTTAAAATAATTTTCCTATGACCACTTCAATATGGTTGATTTTACTAGAATGTGAGAGCATCTATTTATTTATTTTTTCTATGTGGGCTGATTAGCATGAAGAAGACATGACGTTTATCTCAGAGATGTTTTTTTACGGACTACATTTTATTCATGTGGGCTAGTACTCTTAAATTATGTGTCTTACTCAAGGGTCACTATAAAATGCTTCATGTAAAATTACAAAAGCACTTTTAGATCCTTGAGATTGATTGAACCATAAATATACAAGGAAATTCAGTTCATAAAACATCACTGGACTGTTAAGTTGAATCTGTATGGATGCAAACTCTAACTGTTTTTGTACTACTAAGTCTGCTCATGATAACCAAATGTAATTCTAACTGATTTTCTGGAGAGTTGAGGATGTTTCTGCACTATAAAAGGAATAACTCAAAATATAAAATACAAGTATTTAATTAATAAATTATAGCACAATATTATTATAAATTATCTAAAATTTATTTTCTGTGATTCTATAGAACATATTATCTATTTTAATTTTCACAAAAATCCTGGAATGTAGAGCGGCTAGGTGTCCAGAGATGTTAAAATATTTTCCCTCTAAAATGGAATTAGCATTAAAACCTGATGACTTTTAATATAGGACTCTCTTTAATATATCAAACTTCTACTAAAATTTGATATGATGCAGTGTTAATTTATAAATAATATAATATTATATAACAAATATAATGAAATATTATACAATCAATTATAGTATATAATAACACTATTTGAAGGTTAATATTCTTGTAGCTGAGAAAAAAAAAAAAAAAAAAAAAACTTTCTACCACTCAGAAATGAAGAATACTAGTGATGTGACAGAGACCATCATGAAACCTATTATCTCTTCCTGTAAGCCATGGGAGCTGATGAACCTTTCTGCCTCTGTGGGAAAAAAAAAAAGTGGGGGAAATAATAGCTGGATGGTTTGGGGCAGTTTGTGGTCAGGTTTTTACAACTCTCAGGAGAAAAGATTGCTTGCTTTTTAGGTAGAAAACCTAGTCTCTAATATAGCTCTCAGGTAGTTAAAAAATATTAACGGCATTTTTATCTATCTGGCATTCCCATGACTTGGTATACCCTATGCTCTCCCAAGTAATTTAACCCAAGTAGCACAACATAAATTCTACTATGTGAATTATATTGGCAAGTCACAAGTTGTCTGAAGGCATTTCAATGTGCATACTACTAATATGTCTACTATATAGAGTATGCCCAGTGTCCATTAATTTTATTAAGAATGCTAAATATTTTTGCACATACAGTACATTCTCACAGAGTGGCTTTTGTTTTTATAATTCTATGTCTATCATTTGGTAATTTTAATATTAATATCAGTGACTGGCTGAAAAGAGGGAGCATTCCAGTGATGTTAGCCTTATATTGAAAGGAGCTAAGCGAAATTCATTAAATAGAAAAATCAGATGCGTTTATCAAAATCTCCCAAACTATATGTTTATGAGAAAAGAAAGGGATATTAGATCAATATATCAAAATATGTGACATATATAGACATCCAAAGAAATCAAAGGAATATTTTACATGCTGCTACGTAGTATAGATGGGATAAGGAATATGGACTTGCAGTATTTTCTCAAGATGAAGATAAATACGGGAATATTATTTTTGGAATCTGTCTATGCCATCAAAGCAAAAACATAATGTGTTTGATGGATACGTTGAATATTCTACAATAAATAATGATGAATGTCTACCAATGTAGTGTTCCCCAGGAAATACGTTTGGTAGCCTAAAACAATACAACACAGTGTCTCACACACACACACACACACGCACACACACCCACCCGCCCATATATGGGAAATACAGAAAGTTTAGGGCAGCTTGTTCTGATTTTTATTAGCTCTTAGGAAACAATAAAAGATTGCTTGTTTTTTAGGTAAGATATATAGATAAATGAATAGATAGATAGATAGATAGATAGATAGATAGATAGATAGATAGACAGATGCATATGTATATCATAGATATGTGAATATAAATTTATATACTACATATTTCTACTGAGTAAAAATCAAACTAGCAACATTTTGATGAGAAATGTTGTTTCACAAAATATGACTATTTTCATATTGCTGAAGTAAATATATATCATGAAATCTATACAGCTTGTATCCAATATATAAATTAGAGAATGGTATATTCGGCATTCAAAACTTAAGAAGTATAAATGTTAAAAGAAAAAGAAAACTTATATTTTAATGTGTAGATTCCTTCATCAACTATATATATTTATCAACTAAATACATTTTTAAATACTTTAAAGTGAAAGCAATGGGATGTTTGTAAACCACGATGCAAATTTTTAAGAAACTAAAAAAAAAATGTGTTTAATATCTTGTCATAGTAAGATGCCCATGGATCAATAATTCCCAAGTTTAGCATAATAAAGAAAAACTTAGGAATATTACTAAATTTTGAGGTCTAATATCTAGAGTTAGTGACTCACAAAATCTGTAACACAGTTCAGCATCCAGAATCTCAAGTTATTCTGGTACAATTGCTCCACAGATCAAACTTTCAGGTGGGAAGATGGAGAAAAGCTGCCATTGATAATATACTTTCATGGAAAAATTTTATTAAAGTAAAAATAAATCAGATATTAACATTCAGTTGGATTCCTTTCATTTTGAAATAGAAATAGAGTATTTGTGAGTTATCCGCAAGAAAGATAATTTAAACGAAGTAGTATCCTCATCCTTCTGTAACAAACTAGTTGTTACAATCACCTTAAAGGATTAGGAGCAAAGTCACAGAAATAGCAAAGAAAAAAATGATGGTTTGTGTCCCCTTCCCACAAAGGAACAAATAAAAAAAAAAAAAAGTGAGTAAAGAAACAAGAAAAACAAAACAAAATAAAAATACAACAAACACACAAATGCAAGATTATCTCTTTTTTTTTAAAGTAAAAGCAAGTTTATTAAGAAAGTAAAGGAATAAATGAATGACTATTCTAAATAACTTATAGTTATTTCTTGATTTATATGCTAAACAAGGGGTGGATTCATGAGTTTTTCAAGAAAGGGGTGGAGAATTCCCAGAACTTAGTGTCCTTCTCCCTTTCAGATCATATAGTGTAACTTTCATACATTCTCATGGCATTTATAAACTGTCATGGCATGGGTGAGAGTGTCGTTTAGCATGCTAATGCATTATAATTAACATATAATAAGCAGTGAGGATGGCCAGAGGTCACTTTCATCACCATCTTGGTTTTGGTGAGTTTTGGCTGGCTTCTTTACTGCTCCTGTTTCATCAGCAGAGTCTTTGTGACCCGTATCTTGTGCTGACTTCCTATTTCATCCTGTGACTAAGAATACTTAACCTTCTGGGAATGCTTCCCAGCAGGTCTCAGCCTCATTTTACACAGCTCCTGTTCAAGATGGAGTCACTGGTTCAAATGCATCTGACATATATCCCCCATCCCTTTTACAAGGCTACCTATATTTGTAAGGGTTATAGTGGGATGAAGATCCATCTTCTGTAACTTAGTCAGACTGAATAGGGGTAATGATATTCCTGCATAACTTGTAAGGTCTCTTGTATTCAGGATAGAGAGTAGTTTAGTCAGAAAGCATCAGTATAGTGGGGTCCATTCATAACTCTGAATCCTGCCAAAAGGTGGTATCTATAAAATAAGTGTTCAATTTAAGAAAGCATTGAGTAAGTTTATCTTGCATTTTTACACAGAGCACAATAGCAATATATTCCACAACAGTAAAGTAATATAAGTAAAATTATCTCAACTAAACTCAGTAATGTTTTCCATGACATGGACATTGTTAGAACAAAGCTGAGATGGGGTCACTAACAGGTGTAACATAATTTTTGAAACAATTTTTCTCTCATCCTCATTTTTATTAAAAACAAATGACAGTAGTTCTGATTTGTTTGCAAAACAAGTTTTAGTATTATTATACTTGGCCTGATTATTTGCATAAAATGCATCAAGAACAATTATTTGCCACATAGGCTTTAAAAAATTGCCTTTATTAGAACTTTTTTCCGTATGGAATTTTCTATTAGACATTTTAAAGCTATAAGCTCATTATAGTTTTGTGCCTGAAAATACCTGTATAAATTGAGTGAAATTGTCTCCTTTTGCTGCACAAGATAACTTGGGCTTCCCAGGCCTGTCAGAAAGTAACATTCTTTACTTACCACAGGTCAGGAATTATGCACAGGGGACATGTAGACAAGGTATGAGGCCAGTTTTCCCAAGGGTCTTTCATTGGATCTTTAAGTCAAGTTTGATTCTTTAAAGCCATTTGTTTATATTTGAAAGCATGCCATTCCAATCAAAGCCTTGGTAAAAAATTACCAGTTTTTCCAATTGTGTCCTCTTGCAAAAGAAAACAGATTCTTATTTGACTTATGCAAATAACTATATTGCTATAGGTTAAAAATACAAATAGTTTCCAGATTTTGGAGAAATTAGTTAGCAATTTTGTTTACAGGTGTATACTTTACCAATTGCTAAAAGCTGTTGAAAACCTCAAAATAAGAGTTTTCTAAATTCTGAAAAACAAAGCAGGTCAACTGCTGTTTTGTCTACAGGATTACACCTGTAATCCCAGCACTTTGGGAAGCTGAGGTGGGAGGATTGCTTGAGTTCAAGAGTTGGAGAACAGCCTAGAGAACACAGCAAAACCCTATATCTGCAAACTTTGTTTGTTTTGTTACTTCATTTCTAGCAAAGGTAATAAAAATATTATTTTGGTATTTTATTAGTTCAGTCTATGCAATTAATTCCTGTTTTGCTTGATATTTATGAACGTGTTAATTGTCCAAGAGAGTCTTGAAAGTTTTTCCCTCTTCATTTTAATGGCACACTTTCCAAATTTACTTACATTTAAATATATTCATCAGAGTTCTATAGCTGATTATAAACTGACTTTTGAAGAGAATCAAAACAAGACAATTGTCTGTGGATGACAAAATGTCTTAGGAAAGCCACCGTCAAAGATACAATTAACAAGAAAATTTGGTTACCTCTGTGGCACACAATACTTTGGCATAATAGTTATCATTATTACTGATAATGTGCCATAAGTCATGTCAGAGTTACAGGAGTTTCTCATAATTCTGGAACATGCACTAATAGTGCATTTATACAAATACAGTCCAAGGAAAGCCAAACACCATTTGATACTTGACAATCCTTCCTGTATAATTTTAATACAAAATAAACCAAATGTATGTCTCTTTTTATACTTTAGGAGATATATCTAACAGGAATTATCAAGTCAGAAAAAGACTTAATTTTGAATTAGATTTTGGAAAGCTTGTGAAATATGAAAGGTTTAAACACTTGATGTTATAAAGTAGAATCTTAGGTCACCATAAGTCATTTACTTAGTGAAAATGATAACTCAAAATATTTTAAAAGGGCAAAAAGCTTTACTCATTGATACAGGGAGGAATTAGCTTTCCAGGTTGTCTCTTCTTTCCTCGCTTCTTTTCCTGTTGCTTATTTAAAAGGCAAATGAAAGTCTCTCTCTTTTTTAATATTACTAGAAAATCTTGTTCAAGAGAGAAAGCCAAATTTCACCTTTGCATGAGTGTACTATTAATGTCAAACCCAATTCTTGATAAAATCTTGTTGACAAATTTATTCAATCTTAATCAGTTTGACCATAAGATAAGATTCTCATAAACTTTGTATAACCCTTTTAAATTTTTGGTTAAAGAATAGATCAATGCTCTAAGAAAACCCTGTTGTGCTTTTATTCCAGTGTTCAATCTATGAAAAAACTGAATAACACCCCTTTAACTTTAGCCAGTATGTTCACTAACAGAATTTCTTTTACAAGATGAAGCTTTCAGAACTTGCTCAGACTTTCAGCTTTATCTTATCTAATTCAAAATAATCCTTTAACTTTCCAAGCAAAGCAAAAGACCAGCTGCCATGGCTCACACCTGTAATCTCAGCACTTTGGGAGGCTGAGGTGGAAGGATTGCTTGAGCTCTGGAGTTGGAGGCCAATCTGGGGAACACAGCAAAATCCCATCTCTATAAAAAATATAAAAAGTAGCCAGACATGGTGGTGTACGCCTGTAGTCCTAGCTACTCTAGAGGCTGAAGTGGAAGGATCAACTGAGCATAGTCTTATGTAGTCTGGAGGCTGAGGTGGGAGGATCAACAGAGCACGAGAGGTTGAGGCTGTGGTGAGCTATGATCACACCACTGCACTCCAGCCTGGTGATAGAATGAGACCCTGTCTTAAGCAAATAAATAAATAAAATGAAATAAAAGGAAGCTTTCTCCTCCAGTGGTAAGGAGGAGGAACAATTTGACGCACCTGTCCAGTATACCACCAGTATGTAATATGCATTTCTTTACACGGGTTCTAAGTGAACCAGACTGTCAAGTTACAAGTCCTCTGAAGCAATTTTAAGGGAAAATTTTCAAAAAGAGGTGTAAGAAAAATCACAATTAACTTTTTTGGGTCTACCTCAGCTAGATAAATAGAATCTAACTTCAGCCTAAATTCTGTTGGCCCTATGATTGGACATGCCTAGACATGAGTAGAGTGTCTAAATCAGGTCCTAAGCCATGGTATGTGATGCCTTCCATGGAAAGAACTCTTTCAAGAGAAAGGATAGTCAAGGCTCAGAAGCTTAAGACAAAACAATCTTCCAATGCTGGGGAAGAACATGCATTGAATACCTTGAATGTATTGTGGATTCAGATACTATTCCATGGGAGTTCCAATGGAATTCATTCAATGAAGCTCATTCATTTGTTAATGAAATTTTTATTGCATATCCTACATGTGTCAGGTACAATTCTTTCTTATTAATTTAGATCCACTTACTTTTGGCATAAAATTATTTGTAATAATACTACTGCTACTATTAATAAAAATAACAGTCAAAATTAGGCTTACCAAAGATTTTACTTATTTGAAATTCCATATGTGCTTTACATGAACTTAAAAGCCATGAACATTTAAATATATGTGTGCATATATATACTATAATATTCACATATATTTATATCTATATATGTGTATGTAATATACATGTATATTACTTGCTTGCATTTGCTTTTTGTATACCCATTGTTTCTTCTGTTTTTAATTTTCTTCTTGCTGATGGACATACTTTAAGTTGTTTATTCAGTGATAATCTGTGAGACTAATGAATACATTAGTCTTTGTAAACCTGAAAATTCACTCTTCCTTTCAATAAAAGTTTAGTTTATTATAGAATTATTGGTTGATTCATTACATCTTCAGATAATTCTGGCCTCTGTTGCTCATGATAAGCTTGCAGTCAATCAGAGACTTTTCTTTTTAGAAACTCCGTGTTTACATATATACGTGTGTGTGTGTGTGTGTGTGTGTGTGTTTGTATCTTCAACGTTGATATTCTGAAGATATTCAGTCATGGACTTTGGTTTTATTTTCCTTGTTTGGGATTCGAGATGATTATTCAATCTGAAGGTTCAGTATTTTCTCTATTAGAAAGTAATTTTAGTCATATATTATGAAATTGTGCCTCTTTCTCTTAATGTGCTTTTTCCTTATTGTTTTATAATTTTTAATCATGAGCTTATCCTCAGCAGCTATTTATTTCATAGGAATACCGCAGACCCTGGGTTCTATAGGCCTTTGAGAGAGTGTTTCATGTTTGATTCTGCTGGAGTAGAATCAAGCTTTAGAAATGCATCCTTGTTCAGCTGACATTTAAGTTTCTTATTCCTTGGAAGTAAAACTGTCTCTTCAGCTGACATTTAAGTTTCTTATTCCTTGGAAGTAAAACTATCTCAGCTAAGTTTATAATATTAACTGAGGTCCACTGTCTTTATTTATTTCCTTCGTTATATCACGAGCCTTAGTTATACAATGAATTATCTTTCACTTTTATTTTTCTATCTGTGTCTTACACATCATAGGTACTAAATATGTATGATTTTCAACTATATTGATTACTTAGCAACTAAACAACCAATCTGCATACACAAGAAATTAATATTATGAAACTAAAGAAGTTATAAGAACCCACAGTTGATGTTGTAAATCTTATCGACTAAATAATACTCAAACAAATAAATTTAAAATGGAAGTTCAATTTCTCCAATATTTTAATCTGTTTTGTTTTCTTTTATACAAGTAGAGAAAATAATATGAAATATGCTTGCATAAAAGCCTCAAAGTTAAGCTATTTGTCAGGTGTAATGATTTTGTCTCTCCAGCCCTGATGCAAATATTCGTTTCCCAAGAAAGCCATTACAGCATACTACTTCTCTCTAATAACGCAATGATAAGCTTATATAGAGGAAAAAATACAATTCCTAAAGGAGGAAGTGCATTCTAAGTACATTAATAATGAAAACAGCTTTAAATGTTAATCTATGTACAAAACAATATCCCAAAATGAACTTCCTGTTACATTTGCCCTCCAGTGAAATAATACAAGATGCTAGGAGAAAATCAAGCTGTTGGTAAATCAGGGCCTGAATAAAAGATCACATTTCTATAGTTTCTATTACCAAGGAACACCTGCCATAAAATAAAGAACACAGATATATCATTAAAATATTTTATGATTGCCTATAGGAAATGTATACATGCATAAGCAGATTTTCAACCATATCATAAGATCTTTGTTGAAATTCTTTAAAGAAAATCCATAAAGATGAAAATTAAAATAATAGGCATTTCTTTCTATCAGAATAAGTTGGAGCGATTAGATAATAAAATTATATTATATTGGCAACATGGAGTTTTGAAATAAGCTAGGTCTATCTTGAACCCAGTTCAAGAAAGTTTAGTTACAAAGTTACTAGATTTGACTCACAACATAGTGGGTATAACTTGGGCTCTGTAGTAATTTAATCTGAGACATCAATATATCTTTTTTACAAAATAATTAAAAATTGTATTCTTTGGAATATGATTAGTACGGTATTTAATTTAGAGTGCAAATCTCTCAAATTCATTCTCTCTCTCTCCCTCCCATCTTCTGTCTTCCTTTCCTACCTTTCTCTCTCTCTCTCTCTCATTTCTTTATGTGACTAGAAATTTAATGAGTTCTTCTAAGTGATAAACAGAATACATCTGCATAAGACCTGGAACCACTTCATAGCTAGAAAAAATAAATACATGTCCGTAATGTCATAGCTCAGACTCTTTGGACTGTTTGTCATGTTTTAATCCCCTGCTCACCACTCATGCAGGACCGTTCTCCAAGTGCCCTTGGACAGACCCAATTCTCCCCACTTTCTTGCTTCTAGTTCTGAATATGCTACATCCTGAGACAGGGAGTGGCTGACCAGAAAAGCTCAGGTTCTGTTCCAGTCTCTTCTAGAAATAAGATGTATTTCAATGGTTTACGTCAGAGTTTTCTGTTGCTCCATGACATAAAATCCAGAGAAGGCTGCTTTCTGCGATCCCTCACCTGTGGTGCAAATGGGGCATATATAGACAATACTCCACCCACCCCAGGCAGCATATCTGAGCCTTGAAGGACTGGCTTTTAATAAATCCTATGCTTCTGGCCCCTTGTTACTCATCTGTATATAACAAATCCACTTCCTGTAAATTGTGTGTAGGTGTTCTATCTCACTGGAGTGTCATGTGGATAGCCAGTACACAGTGAACAAAATTGGCACTGAGAGCAGGGTGACCTCTGACAGACCATGACTCTTATTGGCAAAACAGGAAGGGCCATACCCTTTAGTACACCTGGTCCAGGGAGAAGATGTCAGCCTGACAATGCACAGTGGCACAAGAGTCCCTGATGTTGGCCACTTATGCGGCTGCTCATTCCTCGGATCACAGACCTCGGGAAGTCGGTATTCAGATAGACTGGGGTGTTTGAGAAGGAGCCAACGCAAGTATTGCAGGTCTTTTCAGAGAGGAGGGCTCACTGTTTCAAGAACAGAAAAGAAGAAAGGCCAGAGAAGCCCTATGCAGCCTGGATGATGTATTTCTTTGATCAAGGGACATTGCAGATCCAAATGATGAACGGAGCAGTTTAAGGGAGAAGACAAGGTCTCTGGACGCTCATGGAGGCCAGTGGTCCTAAACTTTGGTCAAGATAGAAGGGAGAAAGAGGGCAATTCAGACTTCTCTGAGGGAATTATAGGTATTGACATTTTGGCGGCTTGTGGCACAGAATATCACTGCTGCTCGAAGGGGCATGCCCATCAAAGCTAAGGATTTCAGCCACAATAAAGGGGCATATCCCCTCCTGCCTGCAACCTTAGCTATCCAAGTCCCAACAGATTATTCAACACAAGTAGTACTGCGTGCTGAGTGGAGAAATGGACACTAATTTGTTAATTTAGAACTTGGTACACATAAAAAGTTTACAATCAACCTTGCTACAGTGTACCAGGCAGTTTGGTTGGTCAAAGGACCTTCAGGGCATGGAGACTAACAATGGACTGAACGCTAGGCTTCTGGGGTGGGAAGCCAAAGAAGTATTCCAGATACCATCAAGAAAAAATTATTATTCCTGGTGATACCCATGAATAAAAAGGAGGCCCAACAGGCTGTATGTCTCTTTGAGTACTGGATATAGTGTTTATTTTACAGAAGTGTTCTTTAGGCCTCCTTAGTTCAAGTGACCAACAAAGCCACCAACTTTAAGTGAGATCCTTTGCAACAGCATGCTGGAAAAACATTTGATAAGACATGGCCATTATACTACCTTTAAAACTTTTAATGCCAGCTAGTCTGATGGAATTACAGGTGTCTGCAACCTTCACACATGCTGACTGGAATTTGTGGCAACAGAAAACTGTTAGTGGGGTGTACCAATCTCTTGGATTTTGAACTCACAGGTTGCCTAAGGTATCCATCAGATACAACTCCTTTAAATGGTAACTCCTTGAGTGCTTTTGGAAAGTAGTGGAGACTGAGTTCTTTACAGCTGGAGTGCCACACGTGACACTGCAACATGCATTTCCCATTCTCTCTTGGATGCTCACAACTCCCTGGTAAAATTCAACATGCTCAACTGAGTTCAGTTATCAAGTGGAAAGGGTACATGCAAGATTCGGCCTGGCAAGGATGCCTCGGGACCCGTAGGCTCCATGAACAACTGGCTAGCTTACCAGAAGGGACCAAGCAACTTGTAGGGACCTCAAGACTTAGAGAGGAGCCTTCTTACAATATGGCATGGATTACTGACAACTCTGACAAATAACAAGCAGGTGGAATCCACTGGACTGTGGCTACCATCCAGCCAGGTGATGGCCATCTTTTGACTCAGACTGAACATATTATTTTGCCCAATGGATCAAATCTACATGCAGCAGCAATGGCCATGCAGGCCAGTCCTACCACCATATCTTGCTATACTGCCACTTACTTATGGGCCTATGCCAACAACCTAGCCATCTGGTCAGGAGAATAGCAATGAAGTGACTGAACTATTAAATTATTTCCTGTGTGAAGACAAAGACATGGCAGCAGATTTCTGCCTGGAAGGGACAAGTAGATGCCACTCATATGGACACTTGAGCTTACCATAACCATCCCTGAGCAGAGCTTATGTCATGTTTTTGGATAACCCATGGTAGGAAAGCAGTTGAGGGCCCTGTCAGTATAAGAAAATGCCAGGAGGAAAGAATAGACCATTAAAGAGGAAACAATTAAAGTCCAGATATGAAATGAAGAATTTTACTATCTTGCCAAATGAAAGGAGCATAAATGTCCAGCTTTCTTGAGGTTTTTAGGATTAAGCCCATCTTGTCTCCTTTAAATCAGCCTCTACCACCCTGAAGCCAGCCTGCCGCCCCACTCTCGGAAAAAATCTTGGATCTATAACATGTTGAAAATGCAAGTAGAATGCATACTTTATACATGTATAAACAGATAAACATTTTATCTTTTTGTTATATTTTTAAGTATTTAGAAATTATTTTAGAGCACAGACTGTCAGCAGCTGTGTGTTAGAAAGTAATGGTGAAAATATAGTAAGTTGAATTGATTGAAGTGTTCTAGTACCTGCAAAACAAAAACAATAGTAAGCTCACCTTTGCTCAAAAGACATGTGTTGAGCCCATATTGTATAAAGTACTCTGAGGGTGAATAAATGCAAAGGAGAAAAAAAGAAAATAATTTCATTCCAAATGACAAAGTATAAAAGCAATATATCAAAGGAGTAGGAAGATCCAAGGCCTATATCTATATCTTGACAAAAAGATTAATATAACTAAAGACAAAACGTCTTTCAGAAAAATACAAACAACAAAAGAAAAATAATCAGCAAAACAAATTTCATAAGCTGTCACTGTCAACCATTGTCTAAGAATGCCACACGTGACCCTCAAAATCTTCTCCAAGGACTTCAGTATTATAGCCACATTGGTAAGATCATCATTCCTTTGGACTACTATGAATGACACTGAATTAAGAGAGTGCCTCCAAACTCCATGACTACATTTTAATTAAGCAACTTTTTGACCATGATTTGGCTTGTGACATAGATTTGCCACTAAGTACAGAATGTTCTGATCTTTCAATATATCTGTTATGTGATTTTTATATTTCTCATTTATATTTTTCATTAATAAATTGTCATTTTGTTTTTTATCAGTCCCTGGGATTGAATCATCTGAATCTATTCTGAAAGACATTTTGATTCTCACATACATCATGATATCTGGATATTCAATATGGAGATCCATATCAGAAACCCAAGTAAATTTGCCCAGGAAGTAGTCCTTTGGGAGTCTTTATAGATAGCTAGTTGGCCTCTCCAGAAGGGTCTCCATCTCAGTGAAATTCTTTCCTTCCTCTCTTCTCCAGATTCCCCCCACCCCACCTTCTTGTCTCACTTTGAAAAACAGTTTTCAATATTTGAATATTAAAATTTTATCAATCATTTCAGACTTTTAAAATCATTTTAAAACTACTCACTTCCGTAAAAGTCCCTTACCTGGAAACTCTGGCAAAAATAATATTTTGTTGCTTGTAGCTCCCATAATACTTTGTATTTGTGTGTGTGTGTATGTGTATATATGTCTACACATATGTATAACCATGTCTTATTTTCTACTTGTGTTGCATATGTCTTTTTTTCCTAAGCAACTATAAATTACTTTAAAATAACCATGAGATATTATTATACACAATTAGAGAACTTCTGGAAATCTACTTTAAAATCCTGGAAAATTTTGTGTCCAATTGATCATTGCCTATAGGCACATAGAGTTCATTGCCAATAGTTGCACAACTTCATTCTGGTGCTTATCTGGTTCTTATCTCAGAGGATAAATAACTATCAGCCTTCATATTATTTCATGTCAAATAATAGGAAAAGTAACAATACACTGTTCTAAGGAGACAAATTGCTCACTTAATAAGAATTCTCTATCTGGGAAAGATGATAAATAATCTGTTCCATATAGAAGGCAGAAATCATTTCCCCTCTGACTGTTGCTCTCTGACTCTGCCTGACTACAACATTTGCATTGCACAGAAATACCAATAGTATTATGCCTATAATAGATAAGGGAAATTTCTTCTGCTCGAGCTTGGTTTTGCTTGTTTTAACTCCAGAAAACTACCATTTCACAGAAAAAGTAGATGGTATCATTGAGCATGTTTGTTCTTCTGTACTGTGGCTAAACCTGTATAGGAAGTCATTAATTCTCAGAAAGTCCTTTCAGATGTAGTAGCCCAGTTTTATACGTAGTGCTTAGCACAAAGAGGAAAACTGAATGGTCTAAGGCCACATTAAGAGTCTGTGCCAGAACTGTCATTAGAACTCACGAGCACGTGCCAACAAGCCTGTGCTCAAAACAGGAGCCCATGTCAGTCTTTATCGCTGTGGAGTGATACTATTAACTACAAACAGACCTTTTAACTAAAAGAATTTCTAGGCTGCTACCAGCATCTGAGTCAAAGGAAAACCACATTTTCTGGTAAAAAGAAAGGCATAAATGATATACAAAGTTAACATTTTAAAATTATTTTAGAATTGCTTTTAAAAGGATTTTGTCCAGTTCAAATTTAAAGCACAAAAAAGAGATATATTTTTCACATCAACAAGTGAGCCAACATTGTGCATTTTTCATGTTATAATTATAAATTATGAGCAAGACTTCTAGCTTGAGCCTAAGTAGTAAAAGGTATTCTAGTAATGAGTGAGGTAGGCCTAAGAGAAGTGGCTGAAGAATTTTCAGGAGCACCCTTATCCACAGCAAAAAAAAAAAAAAAAAGAGAGTGCCAGCCACAAGAGCTAGACTCACTTCCATATGGGCAGTTTTCTCATTAACAAGCTGGTGATTCTGGAATATTAGCCACTTTGATGTGCCCTCCATCACAGTGTCTATGAGTACTATGAAGATACAGATAATAAGTTAAAAAGGCAAAAGCAATTTCGCTGCAATTTTTATAGCCTGGCTTCCTCTTTGCTCTGACATGGTGTAACTCAGAGGATAGCACAGTGTTCTCTCCCAAATCCCTCCAAACTGCCTTGTTCATTTGGCATTAAGACTCGTACACAAACAGAGGCACTTGGCAGAGTGACTGTAGCTAATGATAGGAATACCCAGTACCCATGAGTAGATACCCAGTAAAGCAGTAATACATTGATAGAGGCCCAAATAGAGAAGGTAAGAATGAGTAGAGTTGTGCCAATGCCCAGGGGGAGATGGCAGCAGTGGTGGTGGCTGTCAATGGGAGCAGACTTGTTTGCAAGAAAATGTGAGACACTCTGAAATACCAGGCAGGGGGCTTTGTGGAGTGTTAACGTTTTTCCATCTGCTCTAGGGGTAAGTTGCCAGTGTAATTCTTTTTTTTTTTTTTTTTTGAGACAGTCTCACTCTGTTGCCAGGCGGGAGTGCAGTGGTGCGATCTCATCTCACTGCAACCTCCGCCTCCTGGGTTCAAGAAATTCTCTTGCCTTAGCCTCCTGAGTAGCTGAGACTACAGGCATGTGTCACCACACCCAGTTGATTTTTGTAGTTTTAGTAGAGAAGAGGTTTCATCACGTTGGCCAGGATGGTCTCGATCTCTTGATCTCATGATCTGCCCACCTCAGCCTGCCAGTGTAATTCTTTACCTACTCCTAGGCTAGTGAAACTTAAGGAAACAAGTTAAAGATAGATTTGGTATAATAGTGTTGATTTTTTTGTATTTACCTATTCTGTAATACTTAAAAGTTAACTGATTTTTATGTATGTGATATTCACAACTTATAACTTTAACCTTAACAAGTTCATGCTGTGCGATTCCTTAGCATGACTTCAAGGTTGCAATTATAGAGCCAGACAAAACCATGCCATAAAAAATATGTAGAATCTAATTAAGATATAATGTAATGTATATGTTGTGATTCTGACATCTAGGAAAGTAATATATATATATACACACACACACACACACGGACACACACACCAATAAAGTACAGAATTCTGTCAAAAAGATCAAAGAGATAAAACACAATTACTGAAGGATTTAAGGATTCCAATGAAATGATATTAAAGATTCTCTAGGGGCAGGCAGGAAAACATTTTAAATATCTCAAGAAAGCAAAAATTTCAGGAGAACCTGACTGAACAGTTATGCCAGTAGTATATAAATTTAGAAATGCCTGAAGGATTTTGCGAGTAAACAATATTGGAAAATCTGGCTGATGGTGTAACTTAAACCTGGGAATGGGGGCGAAAAGCACTGGCTTTTTAAATTTGTGGCATCCCCTTTTGATGCCAGTAACACAGGACGTGACATGTTCCAAGATACCCAGAGCAAAAGCCCCACACTGTGCCCATGTCAGGGGACTCTGGTGAATAACCTTCGGACACCAACTGGCTCTGAAAGGCATAATCACTTGAAATCCACCTTTATCTGTATTTTTGCATGATAGGAAGCTTACCCACTTTATGTGTCAAGAGCATTGTTACACACTCTAGAATGTTAAACAATAGAGTTGTGGAGTTTATAATCTAGAGAGATGATGACTAATCAAATAATCACACACATTATATATTACATTGTGTTTCATCAAACTCGAAATGTCATTAATTTCAACATAATAAAATGCGTTATTTTGTATCATTAAGAAGACAAAAAAAATCCCACTGATATTAAAACTGTGGGGCAATGCTTTCTTTTATCACTCGGATATTTTATCTTTTGAAAACAAAGGTTGTCTGGTTCCAGAGTCTGTCTGTGAATTTTGTGAAAATACCACTGCTTCCTTCTGGGTGGTCTTTAGCCAAGTTAGTAAACCACTATGTGGCTCAGTTTTGTCATCTAAAATATGGAGACAGAAAAGTCTACCTGTCTCACAGGATTGTTGTAAGGATTACATAATTTGATATCTATACATTTCTTAGAATTGTATGTAACATATATTAAGCATTTGTAAGACTTTGTTTTCATTACTATTGTATTAAATACATTTGAAATTTTTACACTAACAGAAGTTGTTATTACAAGTTAATGATTATTATTTGTAGGTCATTGGCTCAAACTCATGTCAGCGATCTACTGAAATTTGTGGCACATAATGCTTATCGTTATTTAAGCTAAGTTATGCCTTTCTTCACCCTCAACAATCTACTACAGATTTTAAAAACCCAGAAAAACAGTTTAATAAACAGACAGGCAATGTCAGCTAGCCATCACTTTTGACCTTAACTTCTAGAAAATGTGGTTTTACAAAAATGCTATATCCTTTGTGTCTTTATTTTTTATTTTTATTTTTTATTATACTTTAAGTTCTGGGTTACATGTGCAGAACATGCAGTTTTGTTACATAGGTATACGTGTGCCAAGGTGGTTTGTTGCACCCGTAAACCCATCACCAGGTATTTCTCCTAATATTATCCCTCCCGTAACCCCCTATCCCCCATAGGCCCTGGTGTGTGATGTTCACCTCCCTGTGTCCTTGTGTTCATATTGTTCAACTCCCACTTATGAGTGAGAACATGCAGCGTTTGGTTTTCTGATCTTTTGATAGTTTTCTGAGAATGATGGTTTCCAGCTTCATCCGTGTCCCCACAAAGGACATGAACTCATCCTTTTTTATGACTGCATAGTCTTCCACAGTGTATGTGTGCCACATTTTCTTAATCAAGTCTATTATTGATGGACTTTTGGGTTGGTTCCAAGTCTTTGCTATTGTGAATAGTGTTTCAATAAACGTACATGTGCATATGTCTTTATTGCAGAATGATTTATAATCCTTTGGGTATATGCCCAGTAATGGGATTGCTGGGTCAAATGGTGTTTCTAGTTCTAGATCCTTGAGGAATTGCCACACTGTCTTCCACAATGGTTGAACTAATTTACACTTCACCAACAGTGTAAAAGCGTTCATATTTTTCCACAACCTCTCCAGCATCTGTTCTTTCCTGACTTTATAATGATCACCATTGTGACTGGCATGAGATAGTATCTCATTTTGGTTTTGATTTGCATTTCTCTAATGACCAGTGATGATGAGCATTTTTTCGTATGTTTCCTGTCTGCATAAATGTCTTCTTTTGAGAAGTGTCTGTTCATATCCTTTGCCCATTTGTCGATGGGATTGTTTGCTTTTTCCCTCTAAATTTAAGTCGTGGTAGATTCTGGACATTAGCCCTTTGTCAGATGAATAGATTTCAAAAATTTTCTCCCAATCTGTAGGTTACCTGTTCACTCTGATGATAGTTTATTTTGTTGTGCAGAAGTTCTTTAGTTTAATTAAACCCCATTTGTCAATTTTGTTTTTTGTTGCCATTGGCTTTGGTGTTTTAGACATGAAGTCTTTGCCCATGCCTATGTCCTGAATGGGATTGCCCAGGTTTTCTTCTAGAATTTTTATGGTCCTAAGTCTTACATTTAAGTCTTTGATCCATCTTGAGTTGATTTTTGTAAAAGATATAAGGAATGGGTCCAGTTTCATTTCTCTGCATATGGATAGCCAGTTTTCCCAACACCATTTATTAAAAAAGGAATCTTTTCTCCATTGCTTGTTTGTGTCATGTATGTCAAAGATTAGATGATGGTAGATGTGTGGTGTTATTTCTGAGGCCTCTGTTCTGTTCCATTGGTCTATATATGTGTTTTTGGAACTAGTACCATGCTGTTTTGGTTACTGTAGCCTTGTAGTATAGTTTGAAGTCAGGCAGCGTGATGCCTCCAGCTTTGTTCTTCTTGCCCAGGATTGTCTTGGCTATACGGGCTCTCTTTTGGTTCTATATGAAATTTAAAGTAGTCTTTTTTTTTTTTTTTTTTTTTTTTTTTTTTCCAATCCTGTGAAGAAAGTCAGTGGTAGCTTGATGAGGATAGCATTGAATCTATAGATTACTTTGAGCAGTAAGGCCATTTTCATGGTATTGATTATTTCTATACCTGAGCATGGAAATTTTTTCCATTAGTTTATGTCCTGTCTTATTTCCTTGAGCAGTGGTTTGCAGTTTTCCTTGAAGAGGTCCTTCACATCCCTTGTAAGTTGTATTTCCAAGTATTTTATTCTCTTAGTAGCAATTGTGAATGGGAGTTCACTCGTGATTTGGCTCCCTGTCTGTTATTGGTGAATAGAAATGCTTGTGATTTTTGCACATGGATTTTGTATCTGGAGACTTTGCTGATGCTGCTGATCAGCTTAAGGAGAGATGGGGCTGAGAGGATGGGGTTTTCTAAAATACAATCATATCATCTGCAAACAGAGACAATTTGACTTCCCCCTTCCTGTTTGAATACCATTTATTGTTTTCTCTTGCCTGATTGCCCTGGCCAGAACTTCCAATACTATGTTGAAAAGCAGTGGTGAGAGAGGGCATCCTTGTCTTGTGCCAGTTTTCAAAAGGAATGCTTCCAGTTTCTGCTCATTCAGTACGATATTGTCTGTGGGTTTGTCATAAATAGCTCTTATTATTTTGAGATATGTTCCAATGATACCTAGTTTATTGAGAGTTTTTAGCATGAAAGGCTGTTGAATTTTGTCAAAGGCCTTTTCTGCATCCATTGAGATAATCATCTGGTTTTGTCATTGGTTCTGTTTACATGATGAATTACATTTATGGATTTGAGTATATTGAATCAGCCTTGCAATCTAGGTATGAAGCTAATTTGATCATGGTGGATAAACTTTTTGATGTGCTGCTGGATTCAGTTTACCAGTATTTTATTGGGGATTTTCCCACATGTGTTCATCAGGGATATCAGCCTAAAATTCTTTTTGTTGTTGTTGTTTCGTCTCTGCCAGGATTTGGTATCAGGATGATGCTGGCCTCATAAAATGAGTTAGGGAGGAATCCCTCTTTTTCTATTGAGTGGAATAGTTTCAGAAGGAAATGGTACCAGTTTCTCTTTGTACCTCTGGTAGAATTCAGCTGCAAATCCATCTGGTCCTGGATGTTTTTTGGTTGGTAAGCTATTAATTATTGCCTCAATTTCAGAACCCGTTATTGGTCTATTCAGAGAGTCAACTTATTCCTGGTTTAGTCTTGAGAGAGTGTATGTGTCCAAGAAGTTATTAATTTCTTCTAGATTTTCTAGTTTATTTGCAAAGAGGTGTTTATAGTATTTTCTGATGGTAGTTTGTATTTCTGTGGGATCAGTGGTGATATCCTTTTTATCATTTTTATTGTGTCTATTTGATTCTTCTTTATTTTCTTCTTTATTAATCTTGCTATTGGCCTATCTATTTTGGTCATCATTTAAAAAATCTAGCTCCTGGATTCAAAGATTTTTTGAAGGGGTTTTTTTTGTTTGTTTGTTTGTTTTATTTTTTTGTTTTTTTTTTTTTTTTTTTTTTGTCTCTGTCTCCTTCAGTTCTGCTTTCTAGTTCTTTCAATTATCATGTTAGGGTGTAGATTTTAGATCTCTCCTTGCTTTCTCTTGTAGTCATTTAGTGGTATAAATTTCCCTTTACACACTGCTTTAAATGTGTCCCAGAGATTCTGATAGATTGCGTCTTTTTTCTCATTGGTTTCAAAGAACATCTTTATTTCTGTCTTCATTTCTTGATTTACCTGGTAGTCATTCAGGAGCAACTTGTTCAATTTGCATGTAGTTGTGCAGTTTAGATTGACATTCTTAATCCTGAGTTCTAATTTGATTGCACTGTGGTCTGACAGAGAGTTTGTTGTGATTTCTGTTCTTTTACACTTCCTGAAGAGTGTTTTACTTCCAATTATGTGGTCAATTTTAGATTCAGAACAATGTGGTGCTGAGAAGAATGCATATTCTGTTGATTTGAGGTGGAGAATTTTGTAGATGTCTATTAGGTCTGCTTGGTCCAGAGCTGAGTTCAAGTCCTAGATACTCTTTCTTTGTCTCTTTTGATCTTTGTTGGTGTAATGTCTGTTTTATCAGAGACCACAGTTGCAACCCCTGCTTTTTTTGCTTTCAATTTGTTTAGTAGATCTTCCTCCATCCCTTTATTTTGAGCCTATGTATGTCTTTGCACGTGAGATGGGTCTCTTGAATACAGCACATCTATAGGTCCTGACTCTCTATAATTTGCCAGCCTGCATCTTTTACTTGGGGCATTTAGCCCATTTACACTTAAGGTAAATATTGTTATGTGTGAATTTGACCCTCTCATTATGATGCTAGCTGATTATTTCACCCATTAATTGATGCCGTTTCTTCACACTGTCAATGGTCTTTGCAATTTGAACGTTTTATGCAGTGGCTGGTACTGGTTGTTCCTTTCCATGTTTAGTGGTTCCTTCAGGAGCTCTTGTAAGGCAGGCCTGGTGGCGACAAAATCTCTCAGCATTTGCTTGTCTGTAACCGATTTTATTTCTCCTTCACTTATTAAGCTAATTTGGCTGGGTATGAGGTTCAGGGTTGAAAATTCTTTTAATAATGTTGAATACTTGCCCCCACACCATACTATTCTGGCTTGTAGGGTTTCTGCAGAGATATTCACTGTTAGCCTGATGGGATTCCTATTTGGGGTAACCCAGCCTTTCTCTCTGACTGCCCTTAACATTTTTTCCTCCATTTCAACCTTGGTGAATCTGACAATTATGTATCTTGGGGTTGCTCTTCTCGAGGAGTATCTTTGTGGTATTCTCTGTATTTCCTGAATTTGAATGTTGACCTGCCTTGCTAGGTTGGACAATTTCTTCTGGATAATATCCTGAAGAATGCTTTCTAACTTGGTTCCATACTCCCCATCACTTTCAGGTACACCAATCAAATTTTGTCATAGTCCCATATTTCTTGGAGGTTTTCACTCTTTTTTCTCTAATTTTGTCTTCTCACTTTATTTCATTAATTCAATTCTTCAATCACCGATATCATTTCTTCCATTTGGTTGAATCGGCTATTGAAGCTTGCGTATGCTTCGTGAACTTCTCGAACTGTTATTTTCAGCTCCATCAGGTCATTTAAGCTCTTCTCTACACTGGGTACACTAGTTAGCCATTCGTCTAACTTTTTTTTTTCAAAGATTTTAGCTTCCTTGTGATGAGTTAGAACATGCTCCTTTAGCTCGGAGAAATTTGTTATTACTGACTTTCTGAAGCCTACTTCTGTCAACTTGACAAACTCATTCTCCATCCAGTTTTGTTCCCTTGCTGGTGAGGAGTTGTGTTCCTTTGGAGGAGAAGAACATTCAGGTTTTTGGAATTTTCAGTCTTTCTTCTCTGGTTTCTCCCCATCTTTGTTGTTTTATATATCTTTGGTCTTTGATGTTGGTGACCTACAGATGGGATTTTGTTGTGGATATCTTTTTTGTTGATGTTGATATTATTCCTTTCTGTTTGTTAGTTTTCCTTCTAACAGACAGGCCCCTCAGCTGCAGATCTGTTGGAGTTTGCTGGAAGTCCACCACAGGCCCTGTTTGCCTTGGTATCACCAGCGGAGGCTGCAGAACAGCAAATATTGCTGCCTGATCTTTCTTCTGGAAGCTTCCTCCCAGAGGGGCAACCACCTGTATGAGGTGCGTGCTGGCCCCTACTGGGAGATGCCTCCCAGTCAAGCTACATGAAGGTCAGGGACCCACTTGAGGAGGCAGTCCATTATTGGAGCTAGGAGAACCACTGGTCTCCTCTGAGCTGTTAGGCAGGGAGGTTTAAGTCTGAGGAAGCTGTCTACTATCTTCTGTTTAGATATGCCCTGCCCCCAGAGGTGGAATCTAGAGAGGCAGTAGGCCTTGTTGAGCCATGGTGGGCTCCACCCAGTTCGAACTTCCCTGCCACTTGGTTCACACTGTGAGTATAGAACCACCTACTCTAGCCTCAGCAATAGCAGATGTCCCTTCTCCCGCCCAAGCTCGCGCATCCCAGGTCGAACTCAGACTGCTGCACTAGCAGCAAGCAAGGCTCCATGGGCTTGGGATCAGCCGAGCCTGGCACAGGAGTGAATCCCCTGGTCTGCAGTTTGTGAAGGCAGTGGGAAAGGTGCAGTATTTGGGCAGGAGTGTAGCACTCCTCCAGGTACAGTCACTCATGGCTTCCCTTGGCTAGGAAGGGAAAATCCCCCAACCCCTAGCGCTTTCTGGGTGAAGTGACACCCCGCCCTGCTTAGGTTTGCCCTCCATGGGCTGCACCCACTGTCCAACCTGTCCCAGTGAGATGAACCAGGTACCTCAGTTGGAAATGCAGACTTCACCTGTCTTCTGCATCGATCTCACTGGGATCTGTAGGCCGGAACTGTTCCTATTCGGCCATCTTGGAAGCGATCCTCTCCCTTTGTGTTTTTTAAAGATGATTTTCTGATATTTTTCATATAAAAGGTTGGAAATTATTATCTATTCACCTTTAATTTGCTTTGAAGGAAAGTGGAATAGCAGTAGAAGCATGCTTTTGTTATCCAGTAGAGCTAAGTTTAAATGTTACCTGTGTTGACATTGAACAAGTTACTGAAATCTCATAGACTTCATTTCTTCACTCACAAAGCTAAAGTAAAAAGCACTGTCTCAGGGATTTTTTGTAAGCATTATATATGGAAACATATGTAAAATTTTTCAATAGGAAACCTAGCAAATTGTAAATACACAATAATAATAATTGGGGTTATCAGTGCTTATATTAATTAATTAGCAATGTTTTAATAAATTCATAATGTAGAGTATAACAAGGTGAAGTCTTCATTTGGCATACAGAAAGGAGTCCAATAATATACTACTGGCAAATAATAAGCACATAATTCTCATGAAATAAATGAAAGTGGAAATACTTACTGTCACCACATAAAAATGTTGCAGTGGCACTCTGGAATCTAATCCATCAAATATGATGCAAAAAGAATAAAATTTGGAGGGAAACCATGTTAATGAATAACTTCAAATAAGTTTATGCATTTATTCAAATGCAATTTGAATATATGGAAGACAGTGTAGCCAGTCTTTGTACACTTCAAACTAATGGTAATGTCCATCGGCATCCTTCAATATGCTGGAGTATGTGTTGTTCAAATATATTAGAATCTCAGCCTGCCTTCAAATAGATTATATTAGTAATGAATGAATGAAGAATTTAATTTATGAGGTATATTACTGGGGGAGATTTGCAAAACACAAATTAATTCGATATTTTCAACTTGGATTAAAAATATCCTGAACGTTTTTCATAATACTTATTATTATTGTATTTACCAGCCTTTTTATTCTTTTCTTAGTGTAGATGTTTTTATTCATTGTTAATTTGATATTGAAAGATTATCAGTTGAAATATGAAAACAACATAAAAGTTTTACATGTTGTTCCCCCACCAAAATCCTTGATGTGGCTAATACATAATAATTATATATGTAAATCATTTAAATTTACAAATTCTTTATTATTTAAATACTTTCACAGAGGGAAATATTTGAATGCTTTATTTTGCATTCCTTGATGGTTAAATGTCATTTTTCTTCCCTCCTTTTAGAACAATAGCTTACACATATTACTCTAATAACGTGTGATAAGGATATTCATTAAGCTACAGACAAATGTCTAAAATGGATAATGATAAAATTTATAGCTACATTTTAAAATTAATTTTGTCAGAATATAAGTTTTTTTAACCTATAGAGATATGTAATATGGCATATAAACATGGAAATCCTTTCTGAAAGTTTTTGCCTTATAGATAAGAAATTAATTTGATTTGCAGTTTGAATCAGCTTATTGACATATTGTCAGCAAAAGAGGCAAATAAATTTGACCATAATTACAGTAAATTTTAGTGTTTACAATAATTAATAAATTAACACCTTTCTGCCTACAGTATCTGAGCATGAGAAATTGAGCTTCTGTTTTCCCCATTTTACATGAAGTTTAAATTCCTGCATTTTTAATCCTCTCATGTTCTGAACAGGAGATTCAAATAGAGTGAATTAAAAAGAGTAAACTAATTTTCCTACTTGTCTTAAATATTTTAACAGCTTTATTAAGGTAAATTGACATACCATACATTTGACTGCATGTAAGTATACAATTCAATGATTATTAGAACCCTCAGTACAATTTTGAAAAAAAGGTAACAAGTGTAGACATCTTTTTTTCTTAGTCTTACAGGTAAGACAGTTTTTTACCATTAAGACTAATATTTGTTGCAGAGGTTTCATACATACCCTTTGAGAGATTAATTAACTCTCTTTTAATTTCTAATTTGTTGGGGATTCATGAATGGCTATTGAATTTTGTTCAGTGTTCTTTCTAAGTCTATTGAGAATGTCTTGGGTATATTATAATAATTGAGTTCCAAAAATGAAACCAACCTTGCATTTTTACAATAAGCCTCAATTGGTCAGATTGATAATTTTTTTTTGTATTACTAAACTTTATTCATGATTACTTTGTTGAGGATTTTCACGTCTATATTCAGGAAAGGGACTGATCTGGTTGTTATTTTATGTTGCTTTTTAATTTTATTTAGTTATGTTTTGGTCTAGCTTTTGCATTAGGGTGAAACTGTCCTTATGGAATGAGTTAGAAAGCATTCCCTCTTTCTCAGTACTTTGTGAAGGATTAGTCTTATTTACTTCTTAAATGTTCGATATAATTCACCAGTCAAGGCATTAGGGCCTGGGCTTATTTTGTCTGGGGAATACATATCTCTATCTCTTTATATGTATTTGTATATATTTTATGTATATGGATATATATATATATAATATATATATGTATTTGGTGGGGAAATTTTTAATTAGTTGTCATAGATTGTGAGCAATTTGAGGTTACAAACAATATCTTCAAATTAAAGTCCCCTGATAATGAGGATTGCTTGAGTCCAGGAATTTGAGACCAGTGTGAGCAACATAGAGACTGTTTCAAAAAAAATAAATAAATAAAATACATCCCGTGATAATGTGTCTTTAATAAATAAACATTAGCAAAAAAATCGGAGCCTTGAAAAAGTAGTTTGAGGTATTTTTAGGATGGTGAATAAACTAGTTATTTTGAAATTGACAGAAAGTAACAGATGAGCATTTAAAAATTCATTTGAGACAATTATGACAATGCTCATTTTTAATTTAATTAAAACTTACAGAAAATAGCTATGATTTTATCTTCTTTTCTAACTGTAATTCTGATAATGTCCAACACAGAAATGAAATTGCATTGGTTTTGTTTTAATGTTTTATATATTGTTCTTCATATTGTGTGGCATGTGGTGCATGTGTATATGTGCATGCTTTAAATATGAGTCACATTGCCTCTCTTTTTTATGACCCTAAAGATAAGGAAAACCTAGAGCTCCTCTTCTACCTTGCAAGACACTTCATGTTCTGTTTCTCTACTGTTATATCTGTATTTGGTAATTGTTTAAATAATTTATTTAAATAATACAACATTATGCTTTTTGGAGTCTCATTTTGAGAAAAGTAAGGAATTGAACAGTTATAAATGCTGTGGGAATCCTAACATCCAAGGTGATGGTATTGGGAGGGAAGAGCCCTCATAAACAGCATTAGTGTCCTTATGAAAGAGAATTCGGTGGAATCCTTTGCCCCTTCCATCATGTGACATTATAGTGAGAAGATGACTCTCTGTGAGGAAATGATCCCTCATCAGACATCGCATCTGCTGGCACCTTAATCTTGGACTTCAAAGCTCCTCGAGTTGTGAGAAATAAATGTCCATTTTTCATAAGCCACCACTCTATAGTATCTTGTTATGACAGTCTATGTAGACTAAGGCAACTGGATGTTGACACCTCCAAAGAAATTTCAGTTCAGGTTACTCAAGTCATTATAATTTTATGTTAAGATATCTATTTTTCATGTTGCAAAAAGTGACAAGTAATATATTTTAAATATAGATTAGCCAAAAATGTTCCAGATATTAGAGTTTCTGTTCAAAAAAGTATGAAAAAGTATGGCTAAATAATGAATCTCGTATTGCTGTGTATCTATTATAAAAGATAAAACTAAATTCTATTATTTAAGATGTCACAAATTGTATCAACACATGACATAATGTTATTCTTCTCACAAATTTAAGTCTTCCTCCCAGCTTAATCCTAAATGATAGTTCAGAAGCTATCTTCCTTATGTGCTGCTTTGATAACATTACTCAACTATTCAGAATTGCAGCCTTCAAGATCAGAGCAAATTTCTTCACACTTGGACTCCAGTTTTGCTAAATATGCTCGATCATATAAATCTCCTTAAATTACAGGTAGCTTTGCTGCTTCTGCTGTAGTTAAGCTGTGTGAGTCACTATGCTTGCAAAATTATTTATCCTGACTCCTCAGATTTAGTGCCCTAAGAACTAACAGAAAGTATTCCTCCCTACGTATTGGTGAAGGAAAGTTTCATCTATTCAAAATCACAAATATATATCCTTGATTCTCACAGAACTGTAAGATTCAGTTTCTCAATTGAAAACTCTTTACACAGATTAGTCTTTGATATTTCACTTTCACTCTAGACTTTGGCTATGTTACAAATAATAAAGTAGCAAAGTAAGGCTTTCTGTTGTGTGTATGTTAACAAAGAAGTGGGTTACTTTTTTAGTGCCAGTTATATACAAAACATTCAAGGAACTTTATATGCTGTATTTCATCTAATCTTGAAATTTAGTTATTACATTCCTTTCATAGAGGAGGAAATAAGTTTTACCCAAAGCTGCAGAGTGATTAGTAAGACAGCTCCAGTCTGACTATAAATGCAATTTTCTTTCCACCATGTTCATCTTATCTAACTTCAATCTTCGTTTTCGAAGACTAGAAGCATATATGGACAAATTCACATAATTTAATGCAAATCCTAATTTCTTATGGCTTCTTTAATAAAACTGGGGATACGATTGAAGGGTAATCTAGGGAATAACTACAACAACACTTCCTTTGATACGTCCTAAATTTTGTACAGTATACAACTGGTTGCAATCAGTTACACTTGTCAAATTTTTATTTCCAGCTTTTGAGGTAGAGATAATTAATCTTAGAGTCGAATATACTGAAGTTCGGAAAAATAATTGGCACAAACTAACAAAGTTAAAAAAAGGAATACAAATTTGAACCTGGGTATCCCAAATATATAAATGTATATGCTTTCTTTCCCACACTCTTGATACTCCTCTTGGTTAGTATAATGTACTAAATAATAGCTAAAAATTTTGCACCATCTTTTTTTCCTAAGGTTTTCAATTTTGTCGTCTGTAAGGTATCTTTTCTCAGCCTTGATTTTAGACAATAGTTATCACTTCCACTCACTACTCCACACAAATAAACATGCTGTCCATTAAGGAACTTGTATGCTCTATTCTTTTTAAACATTTTAACATAAAAAATTTCAAACATATTCAAAGTGAACAAAAGAGTATAATGAATCCTCGTACCTCCGTCGCTCAGCTCCCAAAACAATCAACATTCATGATCATCATCCTTGTTTAATTTATATTTCTACCCACTCCTCACTCTCTCACTCAAATTTTCAAACAAAATTTGCATAAATAAAATACACAGATATTAAATGTATGATTTTGGTAAATGAGCAGCATATAGCCAACATTTCCTATAAAGATATAGACTATTTTCATCACCTCAAATACTTCCTTAAATCCCTTGACAGTCACTTGCCCTTGAGTCCGGAGACAGCCATAGTTCTTTTTTTTTTTTTTTTCCCAAGAGACAGTTTTACATATTATAAAACTTCATGTACATGGCTTCCTAAAGTGTGTACTTTTTTATTTCCAGCTTAGTTGCCTGAGATAATCTCTACATTTCATCCATGTTGTTGTATGAATGAGTAATCTATTGTCCTTTGATTTTAGGAAGGGGAGTTCTGCATAATATTGATTAATTATATCAATAAATCACACATCAATTATTCATTCTCCTGATGATTGACATATGAGTTATTTATAGCTTTGGCTGTTATGAATGAAGCTATTCTGAACATTCGCACACACATCATTCTATTGACAAAGATACAAAATTTTTTTCGGTTAAATACCTGGAAGTGACATTGGAGGATCAAATATTTATCTTTGTAAGAACTTCCAATCCTTGATTTCCAAAGTGATTGTATCATTTACAATCCTGTCAGCAGTGAATGAGAGTTTTGTTGTCTTCACATCAACACTGACATTCAAGTGTTGTCAGCTTTCTAAGTGTATCCTTTCTGATGGGGGTCTAATAGTCTCTCATTGTGATTTTAATTTGCATTTCTTTACTGACTGGTTAGGTAAGCCATGGAAATACTCTTGTAGTGTTTCTGAAAAGAAACAAAGCTTTGTAGCTTTGTAGCTTTAGTTTTTAAAGTTAGGTTTATTATCCACCTTGAAATAATTTGTATATTGTGTACAGTGGATGCTATGTTTCATTTTGTTTTTATATGGGTATGTTCAGTGGACCCAGCACCATTGTTTAAAAAAGCCATATAATCATGGGTATATTTCTGGATTCTCAAATCAATGTCATTAGTTTTGCTGTCTCTTCTTAATACCGTCTTCTCTTGAGCTTTTTCCCTGTACTGATTTGCATTTTTCCATGCACTAGGGGTTACAATATACCTTTAAACATATCATAGTGTATATTTAGATTTAAAATTATTCCTTTTGCATATCACAGTGCATATAGAGAGTATTTATAGAGTTAAAATTACATTGGTCTGTGTGACATTTAGACACCTTGCAGCAGTATAATTCTGCATTTTCTATTGTTTTTTATATCATATGTGTTATGTCTACATATTTTGTGAAGCCCACAATAGTTTTATTTATGTCTGACAAATGTATTTATTTATTTATTTATTTATTTATTTATTTATTTATTTATACTTTTAATAGCCATATGCTTTTAAAGAAATTTAAAAATATATTCTTAGTCTTTTGTTTAAAACACCTTTATTGAGGCATAATTGACACACAACAAGCTACATATTTAAGGTGTAGAATCTGATAAGTTTTGACATATATATATATATACACACACACACACACACGTATCTCCATTGAATGATTAAACCAACGTTTCCTTTGACACCAGTGTTTCCTTTGACATATATATATGTGTGTGTGTGTGTGTGTAAATATATATCTCCATTGAATGATTAAATCAATGTTTCCTTTCTCTTCTTTGTAATTCTTCCCTCACATTTGTAGCTATTCCTAAACAGTCAAATATTCTGCATTCTGATTTGCATTTTGACATATTAACAGTTTAGTATCCATTTTTAAATACTGTATCAATGGATTCATACAGGATTTACTATTTTATCAGGCTTCTCAGTAAGCATAATTATTTTAACATTTATCCTGGTTTTTCTTTATATTAGTTGCTTATTATTTTATATTACCAAATAGTATTCAATTGTATGGATATCTCACAAATTGTTTGTTCAACTTTTGATGGGCATTTTGGTTCTAAGATGTTTTCCAAAGTGATCATACCATTTTATATTTCTATTAGCAATGTATGAAAGTTTCACTTGGTCTACATCTTCTTTTCAATTGCTCTGCATCTTCACTATCACTTATATTCAGTGTTTTTTTTTTTTTTTTTTCAATTTTAGACATTTCAGTAATTGGATAATAGTATTTCATTGTGGTTTTAAGTTTTATTCTTTTACCAACTAATGATGCTTAGAATCTTTTCATTTGCTTATTTGCCATCTATTTCATTTCATTGGTAAAGTGTCCAAATCTTTTGGACATTTTTTAAAAATTTTTATTTGTGTTTATTTTTCTTTACTGAATTTTGAGAGAACTTTATATATTCTGTGGTAAAAACTTTATCAGATAAATGACTCGGTAATAATTTCTCACAATCTGTTTCCTTGCTTTATTCTCTTCATTTCATTCAAAGAGCAAAATTTCTTTATTTTGTTCAATTTATTTTATTTTTATAAGTTAATTCTTGATTCAGTTTCCTAAAAATATTTGACAAACCCATGATCACATATTTTTCCCTGTTTAGTTCACGAAGTTTTATAGTCATATATTTTGTATTTAGACCGGTGTTTCATTTTCAGCTAGTTTTTATGCATGGCTTATAAAATATAATTTTTTGGCGTACAGATATTAATTATTTTCAGCATCATCTGTTAAAACACTACTTTTCTTTACTGAATTAGCTTTACACCTTTGTTGAAAATCATTACATATTGAACACATATATTAGGGTCAATTTTTGGACTCTCTTTTGTTCAATTATCTATTTGCCTACCTTGGTGTTAACACCATACTGCTTCGATGAACATAGCTTTATATTGAATCTGGAAGTCAGATAGTGTAAATCTTTCCAATTTGGTTTTCTTTTTCAAGGTTATTTTTGTTATTCTGGTACTTTGCATTTCCATACTAATTTTAGAATCAGCTTATCAATATCTACAACAGTCACTAATGGTATTTTAATTGAGATAATATTAACTACATAAATCCAGTAGATGAGAAATTATGTCTTGGTATATTGAGTCTTCAGACTTACAAACATAATATACCTGTCCATTTATTTAATTCTTTAACTTTTGTCAATAGTGTTTTTAAATTTCCAAACTATGGGTTTTGAAAATATTTTTCCAGATTTGTCAATCGGTTCATATTTTGATGCTATTGTAACATTTAATTTTATCTGACTACTATTTATTCATATTAGTTAGATAAGTAATTGATTTTTGTCTTTCATCTGGTGATATTCTGCAATCTTGATAAACTGATTTATATTAGAAGCTTTTTTTTTTTTTTTTCCTTTTAGACGTGACCTCACTCCTATTGCTGAGGCTAGAGTGCAGTGGCATAATCTTGACTTACTGAAGCCTCGACTTCCGGTGCTAAGGTGATTCTTCCACCTTAGCTTCCAGAGTAGAGTAGCTGAGGCTACAGGAACACCACCACACCCAGCTAATTTTTTGTATTCTTATTAGAGAGGAGTTTTCGCCATGTTGTCCAGGCTGGTCTCGACTAACCTTGGCCTCCCAAAGTGCTGGGATTACAGGCATGAGTCACGTTGCCCAGCCGGAAGTTTTTTTGTGTGTGGTCCATAAAATTATCTCTGGAGATGATTATGTCATCTGCAAACATAGATTTACTTATTTTCTAATATGAATGTGTTTTATTTTTTTCTTATCATATTGCACTAACGAAAATCTCTAGTACAATGGTCAATAGAAGTGCTAACAGTGGATACACTTGGATTCTTTTTTGTCTTATTGGGAAATATTCAGTCGTTCACTATGAGATATAACGTTAGCTTTGGTTATTGGTAGCTACCCCTTATCAGGCTGAAGAAGATTCCTTCTACTCTTACCTTGCCGAAAGTTTTTTTTTTTTTTTTTTTTTTTTTTTTTTTTTTTTTTTTTTTAAATAGACGTTGAATTTTATCAGACATTTTTTCCATCTGTTGAAAAGATTATATGTCACTGTTGCTAGTGTTTGCCTTTTAGTGTGGTGAATTATGTTGTTTGATTTCTAATCGTTAAATTAACCTTTCTGCGAATTAATCTTACTTACACATTATATATTAACCTTTTTATATTTGCTGTATTATGTTTGCTAAACTCATGTTTAAAACTTTAGCATTTGGGTTCCAAGTAACATTGGTTCATGGTTTTCTTTCCTTGTGCAACATTTTTCTGATTTGTGCATCAGAGAAATGCTATTATAGTTTTACAGAACAACATAGAGTATATCATTTCTCTTAAATTTTCTGGAAAATTTTATTTTTAAAAATGATATTATTTATTGCTTAATGTTTAGTATAATTCTCCAAGTGAAAATATTGTGTATTATTCTGCAAAAGTTTTTAATTAAAAACTCAATGTCTTTCAGAGTTATAAAGTTTTTCTTGGGAGAACGTTTTTTAGTTTATGTATTTTAAAGACATAAACTAAGTGGTCAAATTCACTTACCTAAAGTTGTTTATGTTGCCTTATCTCTTTATTATGTTTAGAATTTCAAGTGATAGCATCTCACTCACATCTGATACCAGCAACTTGTAATTTCTTCATTTTGGGGGCTGATCAGCCTAGCTAGATGATTATTATTTTTATTTATCTTTCATACAATCAGTTTTTGGCTTCATTTACTTATTTTTTCTAATGTTAAATTATTTGATTTCTGCTCTGACCTTATTTTTTCCTGCATACGTTGGCTTTAAATTGATCTTCTTTTGTTAGTGTCTTAAAGCAGAAGCTGAAGTTTCAGATTTGAAAATTACTTATTTTCTAATTTGAGAATTCCCCCTTATTATTTCCCTCTAATTTTTTCTTTGACAGCATCCCATATGTTTTGACATATTTTGTTTACATTTTCATTCAGCTCAAAATACTTTCTAATATTAATTTACATTTCTTCTTTGGCCCATAGATAACATATATATGTGTTATTTGGTTTCAAAATATTTGGAGATTTTCCATATATCTTTAGTATTTAGTTCATTCATGGACAGACATTTGCTTTGTATGGCCTAAATCATTTTTACATGTATTGAAATATGTTTGCTAATAGATTATGTTTTATCTTTGTAAATGTTCTATAAACACTTAAAAAGAATGTGTATTCTTTTGTAATAGGGTGGACTGTTGTATAAATGTCCTTTAGGTCAAGTTGGCTGATAATGTTCTATACCTTTACTGATATTATAAATCTTTTATAAACTATTGAGACAGAGTGTTAAGAGCTCTAACTTTATTTGCGGATTCCTTTATTTCTCTTGGAAGTTTTTTCTTCATTAATTTTTAAGTTGGATTAGAAGTGAAAAAAAAATAAGACTGTCATATCCTTCTGAGAAATTGGCCCTTTATCAATATAAAAACATATTATTTATTCCAGGAAATTTATATATTTCATTAGAAATTTTATCACCCACATTGATAATTCCCTGATTTTTTCTCTGTCTTTTTTATTCTGTATTTCATTTGTGATATTTTCTGTTGTTATGCATTAAATATCCAACTCTATCATCTGCATTATTTCTAGGATGATTTTGATAGATTTTGTTTTCTTTTAGTTACAGGCAGAATATTCTGCTTCTTGAGTGCATGGTAATTTTCTATTGGGTGATAGGTGCGTTTTGGATTTGTCCTTGCTTGGTTAGGTGCGTTTTGGATTTGTCCTTGCTTGGTCTAGATATTTTTTTGTATTCCTATGAATAATTTTTAGCGTTCTCCCAGGGCACAATTAACTTACCTGGAAATGATTTGACCATTGTGGATATTGACTTCTAACTTTACTAGGTGGAAAGGAGTGGAGTAGTTTTTCATATTAATTTTACAAACTACTGAGGAAAACTTTTCTTAGTACTCCACCTGCAACTTCATAAATTCAGAAGTACTCCACTTTGTCTTTTGAGAACAGGCACTATTTCTCAACCTGAGCTTTGAGGATTGTTATTTCTAGTCATTTTTTGGTTACTAGAAATAGATATTTTTCATACATGTATTCATTAATTAGTATTTTGCTAATCTTTTGCAGAACTCTGGAGCCGTCTGTGGGGTGTGTGTTTAGGGGTTGGGGAGTGTGTGTGCATGTGTATGCCCCTCTCTTCTCTCATACTCTGTACTATGAACCTTAGCTGCCTTGGATTACCTGAGCTCTCAGATCTATCTCCTCAACAAGATAGCTGAGTTCTGCCTGAGTTACATTCTCAGACAGTAAGCAGAGGCAATTGTATAGTTCATTTTATTTCTTTACCATCTCTAAAGGATCACTTCTGCATTGCTGAATGTGATTCATTGTTTCATTTATTTCGTCTCAATTTTTGGTTGTTTCAAATGAGATTATACATCTAGTCCTTTTTATTCTATTTTACTTGAAGAAATATTAGTCTTTTATATTAACAGTTTACACCTGTACCCCTTTATGTGTAATAAAGCTATAATCTAGTGTAATTTCCTTCATCCTGAGTTACTTCCTTCAGCATATTCTGTACATAAGTCTCAATGCAATGAATGATCTTGATTTTGGTTTGCCTAAATTGTCTCTTATTTTCCTTCTGTTTTCTCTCAGCACATTAGGGTCATGGTTCTACTGTACTCTAACCATCATGTTTTTCCTATGAGAAATCAGCTATTATTTGAATAGTTGTGTTTGTAATGTGTCATTTATGTCTGAACCCCTTTAGGTATTCTTTATCTTTTGATATCTATGGTTTACAACGACATGGTTTGTTGAGGTGTTTGTATCTATAGTTTGATGCTTTTCCTCCAAATTTTTGCTTTTTTCTGTTTAATATATTCAAGTATTTTTCTGCCCCATTGTCTCTACCCTCTCCTATCAAACTCCAATTACACATATGTCAGAGCACTTAATATTTACCTCTTTATTCACATTCAACATTTTAATTGATCTGCATTCAAGTTCATTCATGTTTTTTATTTTGCTACCTCCTATCTTTTATCAATTTCATGCAATGAAATTTTCATTTCAGATGTATTTTTAGTTTCATTGCTTTGATTTTGTTTTTTTTTTTTTAGTTTTAATCCGTTGCTATTTCTCATTAGTTTATTAATCATATTTTCCATTAAATCATGAAGTATATTTTAATAAAAACTCTGCTATTGCTGATAATAATATCTTGACAATTTTAGGAAAGTTTTCTATTGATTGCATTTTTTCTCTGTGCAAATGTCATATTTTAATTTTTTTTCATTCTAGTGATATTTGATTCAACATTACAAATTGTACATTATACAAACACTGGATTTTGTTATAATAAACTGTTTCCCCTTTGTGAGAAACAACTAAAATCTTCACTCAGATTTTTCAGTTTTGAGCAGCTAGGTTTTGATCAGGACCCTATGCTCTTTTTCATTCATTATTAAAATTAAATGTTTTATCAAGATTTGTGCACTTTTTATACATTTTGGGGTCTTTCATCTCTTATACAACTCCTTCTTTTCCAGATATTTCTCTCTACATTTCTGACTGCTTTCCCACTACCAAACTCTTAAGCTAATAAGTCCATGGTTTTCTACTGCAGTAACAGTACTCCATTGGAGGGTACCTTCCGACAAAAATCTGTAAATTCACATATCATACTTGTTTTAGTTTCTATTTAAAAGCAGACTCCTCTTCAGCTTCTGCTAGCTTTCATCACTCTACATGGCACCCAAACTTTTTTTTATTTTCTACTTTACCATTTCTCTCTGTAAGAGGGTTATTTGAGCTAAACAACAACAGCTTAAACTCCATTGACCTTTTCAAATATTTATTTCTATGTGAAATGTATTACATAATTTTGGGAAGTTAACAGGATAAATTAAAAAAAAATAAGTAACAATCCTAATTTGTCAGTAATATCTCACAATTCTTTTCTTATCTCCCACATCTGTTGAGTGCTCCTAATTTCAAAAATCTTGTGAAAGACATAAGACCACAGGTTAATACTAGTGGTGCTAACCATCTGTCTTTTTTAAAAAACCTACATGCTATGCGTATGATTTAATAGATCTATATATGTCAGCATTTAGTTGAGAAACATTTTTTTGGTATGGAATAGAATATTTCTGCCTAACCTCTTTGCTTGAATTAATGTCATTTACTCTTTAATACTTTATTCAGTTGATTTGCTTTCGAAAATTTTCCCAAACTTTTTCACTACTACCATAAGTTGAGCTTGGGCCACCAGTTTTGTGGATTTTTAGGATATTGTATTCTTTCCTTTCGGAAATGTATCACACTTTATTGAAATAGTTGGTTTAACTTGTCTATCTTGATAATATATTGTGAATTCCTTGAAGTCAAGCATTTTAAAATTTACTTTTATATACCCAAAACTTAACATAATATGTTTCAGAAGTGCTTACATGAATTTATTCAATTAAATTGAACAATTATCAGGTAAATTATGTCATCCGTTTTGTAGTTTATTCTTATATTTTACAAATAAGTGTGATAACTTATAAATTGTATATGAGGACACTGGGTTGCTCTTGTAAATACCCTTTTGTGACTATTTCTCATTTCAAAAATATGAAAGCACTATCATGTAATTTTTTACATTTTTAGCCAGTCAAGTCTCTACTTCCTTTTAGTGAAATTGTTATAAAATAATAAAGCCCACCTACACAGCTTTATTTTTAAAATTGTAAGTGAATAACATCCTACTCAACCTAATCTGTCATCACATTTATTTCTTATAAGTGGATATTAATAACATTTAGTTCTTCTGAACTGTTTAATCATTAATTTCATTGATTTTCTTACTACTATAAGAAGCAATATAAAATAAATTATTTTATATTTTGATTAAAACATTTCATTTTCCTCTCTCTCAATTGTATTAAAAGTTTAATGTTCCTTTAAGGTACAAAATGTACAATACATATAAAAATCAACCATTGAAAAGTTCATGAAGACATTTTCTACCAATAACACATTCTAGATATATTGTTTAAACAGGGTCATTCAGTATTCTAAATATGTTGTTGAAACAAAATTATTATTTAATATTTGTTGCTTTTATTTCTTCAGAATTTTTACATAACAACAAAATGTCATAATTGAAACAAGATTTTGGTTAAAGAAAAGAACATGATTATTATTGAGGATCACTTTCTAACTGGAAAGAAAGACCATTTGTTCACTAAAGGATAAAATATTTAGAAAGTAGTCACTATAAAATAATGCAAGAAAATGAGAATTAATTTTGGGATGGCAGATAACTGCTTCTACAAATGTATATCACTAAAAATAAACTGAAAGAAAAAGGTAGACTGAGTAATCTAATTCAACTCTTAAAATTTACACTCTTATGTATATAACATATACCCCAAATAAGATTTTCAATCATCCATTTCAACTCAGTGTTTAAAGATTAAAGAATAAAGGAAGAATTGTTTTTTAAAAAAGAAATAAAAACCATTTATCATAGTCTTAAAGGTTTTGTTTTATTGTGAATCTTTGGGATTGCTACCATTTTGGAGGAGGCTATACTCTCTGGTGAGAACACTGCTGTTTTGTTGCCTGAAACACTACTAGCAGGTGGTAAAGATGAGGAAAATACAGAAAATGAACATGTGCCACTTCAGGAAGAATAATTGTTCTAGCTTGTTCTAAAAAATATTAAATGACAGTTCTACAATATGTTGTGTTAGAAAAGATAGCCAACTCTACAATTTCTTTAAAAAGTTAAAATACATTTTACCAAGAGTCTATAAATACTGCTGTTTATATTCTCTACAACACTGATCTAGTAACATTTAGTAATAATTAATGTCATTACTGAGAGTCTTTCACTCTAAACAGCATATAAGCTGGCAAGGTGGATTAGTGACACATGTTTCATTCTGTTATATTGAGACTCTTTAAAAATGACATATTCATTTTCTTTTGCCTGAGTTGACTCAGCTCTTTTTTAAAAATATAGGTAAAGTTGCTTACTCTAATGCTTACTGAAGGTTCTTCTTTGAATGACTCTTTAAATACTCAATTGCTCTGTAATGTCCTAGAAAGATATTTTTTTCTGCTCAGGAATTCCTTCAACAGATCTGACTAATTTCCACTCTGAGGCAGGGTTGAAAGTAGAAGCTAATCAATCTGCTACCTCATGGAGGGTGACCCTAAAATATCTTAAGAGGGAGTGACAGGAGGAAATGAAAATTTAAATTTCTGTATTCACACTATACTGTAATGTCAGTCATTAGGCAATAGCTCCATATCTTTGATCAACTGGATTATTTTTATAACTGTAACTCTTGAAATTAAATTTTGTAATATAAAATATAATTTAATATGCTTTTGAATTAAAGTGGGAAAGGATAGTATAAAGAACTGGAAGATACTGTCTATCAGTAAAATTTTATATATAATATTGTAAAATAATAAATGCTAAAAATCCTGTAGTATTAATTTACAAACTTCTACTAGAAAAATATTTAATAGGTATCAGGTTCTAGGTACACGAGGAATGATCATTAAATGTCTATTGTGTTCCAGGCACTGTTGTGTGTGTGTATATATATATATATAGTCTGAGAACACAACAGCAACATTACTTTTGTCCTTAAAGAAATTACAAAGATTCCTCTGACTAGTTCTCAACCAATTATTTTTTCCATGGAACAGCAGATTGAGCAAGTATGTTAGAGTAATATATGATGCTAGCAACAGGTGAGATCTGAAATAAATCTTGCTGCTACAAACAGATGTGCTTAGTGTGTTCTAGTAAGTTCATGGTCTTTATCCTTGTCATGAAATTTTTATTTGGATCATTTTGTATCAGTGGGGTAGAATCTAACCCTAAATTCCAACCTACCATTTTAATCTAAGACATAAAAATCCTGCCTGAATAAATTGATAACTCACTCAAAATTATGATGTCTAGGTATCTAAATTGCCCCTGCCTAGGCAATTTGACCATCTTACTACAATGGTGTGCCCACCTTTCAGGCTCTCACTCCTATTTGAAATAGAGTTCACAGTCATCTTAATTGTGTAAAGCAAGGACTGGCACACCAAGATCTGAAGGAGTCTAACACTTCCCTTGTTTTTGTAAATAAGGCTTTTGGAACACAGCCACACCATTCACTCACATATGGTCTATGGCTGTTTGCGTGCTACAATGGCAGACTCGAGTAGTTGCAATGTCGACCATATGGACTACAAAGCCAGAGATATTTGTTATCTGGCTCCTTACAGAAAAGTTTGCTGAACCTCACTTTAAAGCTTCTGTTTGAACAGTTGTTGGCTATAGACATGACCTTTCTGACAAGTAGATTAGCACTTTTACTTCCAATCTAAATATTTTTATTGTTCTTCCTGCCCAATGTCTTACTATGGTTCCAGCATATATTCCCAGAGAAGGTCACTGAACATATAACATTAAATTATTTCTTTATCATTTACTTTATAAGGTTCCCTCATAGGTAATTTCAGGCATTTTGATGATAATAATAGTGAGACCCACAAGAGATAACTCTTGTGCATATAAGTGTCCTCTTATATTGCACATAAGGATGCAAATATTCAAAAGGAAATTCAAAAACCACAGATTTTTAAAAAGAAAGAAACAAAAGCAAAGCAAAGACAGTGAAAATGTTCAGGTCAAATTGCAAATATTTGTCATGTTCCTTGGTATAATAAATAAAGCAATAATAGTGAAAGATTGCAGAACCTTACCCATAGCCCATAAAATGGGTCTAATCTTATCTCTTTAACTTCTTTGTGAAACGTAGGGACCATCATAACTAATTAATTGCTCATATTAGATTGATAAATTCTCTAAAAAAAAAAAAAAAAAAAAAAAAAAACTTGCATCTTTTAGTACTCTCTCCACTTGAGTTTATATTTTGTTCTCTTTCTGCTGAAGAATTGATTTGAAATGGAAGATTCTGGGATTTACAGCTAAGAAGTCACTGTTCGAGGGCTCAGTTGTTGGAAACCAATGGACCTAGGTTAAGTTCTCAGCACCACTGCTATGATCTGTAAAAGGTGATTATACTATTGACTCTGAGGAACATAGAAATAATATTGTTACTTTTACTTTATACTAATGATATTAAAAAGAAAGAAAAATATATGAGAAAATCCCAATGCCAATAGTAAATTTGTATCTATTATTGCAAAAGACCCAGTGGCATTACCTGTTTATCTCTGCCTCTGAGCTTCAATATATCTTAAGAGTTTCAGAAAATATTCTTTTACTGAAAATGACTGAAACTAAAGCAGAGAATTTCAAGGAAGAGCTTGAGGCCTCAAGTGATAGGCTGTACACAGATTAGTATGACTGGAAGTTGAACAAAGGGGCAGCCACTGGCTTTCCCCTGACCTTTTCCTTTCATTCAGTGGCATTCATATGAGCTTAGACTGCAAGTATTCTAGAGATGGCAGAAAGCAGATCTCAACACAGCTCAAGCTATAGTCATTCTTTTTTTTGGGGGGGTATCCAAATTTTTCTCTCTTTTTCCCCTGATCTTTGGGAAGAATAATCAGAAAAAGGAGGAGGAGGAATAGGAGGAGAGAAAGGAAGGAAGAAAGGAAGGGAGGAAGGAAGGAAGGAAGGAAGGAAGGAAGGAAGGAAGGAAGGAAGGAAGGAAAGAAGGAAGGAAAGAAAGAGGAAGGAAGGAAAGGAAGTGTCTCATAATAAATAAAAGACCCTAAAAATAAATTCTAAATTTTATATTGGTAGATTAAAATCTATTTTTTAACACTAAACTATAAGGAAATTAACTTAATATAAATTTAATCATATTCATGCTAACGGAGAGAAAATTCTCCAGAGTAGTAGAGAAAGATTTAGGAGGCACCAGAACAAAAACAGTTATGAGGAAAACTACCTTTATGTTCAGTTATGATATTTCCAATAACTCTATTTTTAAGAGTTTTCCTACAATATTTTACTTCTACAATAAGAAGAAAATGTTAATAGTCACAAAATTAACATATCAATCGCTATTCTCATATACCAGCATTTGTGTTGAACTCATTAATTTCTCAAAACTTTACTAGCAATGAATTTCATGTTTTCAAGAAATGTTTATATTAAAGCAAAATTAAAGTATACACACAAGCATGCACAATATATATCGCACACACATGTACACACACACACTCCTGGAGTCATTTTGATGCATATCACAAAAACACAAAAGTCATTGGAGCAGACAATGTTGATGCCCCATCCACAAATGAATTCATGAACAATTTCGTTTGACACTTACCAGCACACTCTCAGCTGTAGCCATTCATCTCAAATCCTCATTCCGTCTTGTCTGCCTGAGGACTATTGTCAATTCAAGACTTGCTTGAATTCAAGAAAGGACAAATCACAGGTTTTAGAGAGTTAATGTCTTTCCCTCAGGCAATGCTAAAACCATGGCAAATGAAGTGGTCAATGAATAAGAGCAAGATCTCCATTCCTTCACAGGGACAATTCTGAAGACTTTTCTACCTAGTTTCCCAAAGGGGCCACAGAGGGTTAATCAACAATAGCCTACAGCAGTAATTTCATTAACACAAATATTCTGCTTCACTTTCCCTACTTTCATACTTGTACATTCTAGATCAGCACTTCCATATATTACTTGTACCCAAGTTCTCATCTCTGAGTCTGTGTTTAGGCCCACTCAAATTTGGCACAGAATAAGGCAAATATACTTTGTTCATTTCAGTTACCTCTACTGTGAAATAATCAGTGCTAGAGATAGAAAACCTGGTCAAATTGAACGCTGACAGACTGTAAAATGACCTTCACATACTTACTGATTTTTCCTCTGAGTTTTAACAAGGAATGACCTACAAATAAAATCTAAAAATATTTACAGTGTATAACAACATATTTGGATGTATGTAGACATTGTGAAATAATTAAATCAAGCAAATCAATATATTCATTACTTCACATACTTCTCCTTTATTTGTGATGGGAACATTTAAGAGCTGCTTTTCTTTTTTAGGAATTTTCATGAATATAACCCATTATTATTAACTATTGTACAACATGGTTATTACAGTTAATAATATATTGACTGATTTTCAATTTGATTATTTAACATGTATAAATCAAAGTCCTCTCATAATAAACAACCCTTTATTACAACTATCTAAATGAAAATATTTAAGAAAATTGCCATTTATTTTTAGTAATATAGGATAGAACATAATTCTATAATAATAAAAATACAGTAAATTTACTTATCAATATTATAACTTTTATTTTCTCTTTTGAAGTATTTCTGCTTGGCTCAAATTTCAGTTACTTAACCATTGTCAATGAATTCTGTTCCAAGTAAGTTCTATTTGTCTTTAGTTTCTCTCTTCTTGTCATAAAGAATAAAGTGCTTCCCTAAGAGGAAACCTAACAGAAGTGATTCACGCTACCTGTCTTAAAATAAATTTGTTTTTATATCCCTTTCAATTAACTTGAAATATTTATTCTACCCATAATACATGATCACTTACAGAATATGAGAGTGAGAATGTGCATTCGGGGTTGCCCACAGCCCAGTTCATTTTGAATAATTGTAAATAGTAATACCCATACTTTTTTTTTTAATTGGCTAATGCTGTAAGGTGGCATCTGCCATCAGCATCCTCATATAAACTCACCATTGCCACAGCATCTGTTCCATCACATAATGTTCTATTTCTGTGTCTCGCACATTTAACTAGCAAGGAACAAATAGACTATTTCAAAATAAGTTGCCAGTGTTTCTAAATGAGAACACAAAGCGTATTTGCCAGAAAGGTACGTGACAGGATAGGAATAAATTATGACTTTTGACTTAAAGGAATATAAAAAGTGAATTAGTTATTTCATTTTTATTTAGATATTAAGATTGGACAATTAAATAATTGTAGAACAGTTGTTGGATTAAAATTACTCTACTTTTAAACTCACTTTTTCTAATATATAAACACAGTTTTCATTTTGTATTTGAAATCTATTAATATATAGCAAAAAAGTATGATAAATATATTTGAAAGTGGGTAGATTTAGTCTAGTTAATGTTCTGTGCCAAAAACTTCTCCTGGGATATAATGAATTAGAATTAAAATATGAATTCAGCCATCCATCCATCCATTCATTCATACAATAAATATTGATTAATCACACGATGTGTCCTGGCATAGTGTGGATACAATAATTTAAAAAGCTGTGAAAAAAGTACCTGGTTTCCTGAAGCTTATGACAGATGAGGAAGGCAGAGAGTAAGTAAATGCATAAAACACTTGAAACAAATAGGTGACCTAAGAGCTGTGAAGAGAAATAAAAAAGGCAATGGCAGAGGATGCCAGCAAGAGTGTGCTTCCTTAGAAAAGTGATCTAGGAATGGTTTCTGATTAAGTTGAAAATGCCTCGTGAAGTTAATAATTAAAATCAAAGATTAAGAAAATATATAGTCACTTTTTTCCTTTAAAAGGAGCTTATTAGATAACATATTGAATGGATAAAATATAGTAAGTAATACACTAGGCAAAATCCAGTTAAAGAAGCCATCCCAAAGAAAGAGTCAGAAAGAACATGATCTACACACACATTTTTCAGCTTCATCTGCAATCCAAAGGCAAAATGTAAAAGTATGCAAGAAATCTCGAACAGGCCAGTCCCTAAGAGGGCTCACAATTGTGTATCAGTGCAAATATTATATTTTGATGCAAATCCTATACATAGCTTATATGACAGTGATAAATGACTGCATTTTTTGTTTTAGAAAAAAAAATGCAGCATAAATTATTACCACGATGTTAAATTATTCTTTTTTTTTTTTATTTTTGCTCTACATTTTGCATGAGAAAAAAATATTTCCAAATATAAAGAAGGACACCCAATGACCCAATGTGTGAAAGGTAGCAGCATTTTGTGGCACATGGTGTGTCACTCAATGAAAGAAATGACATGATAAAATTCTTTTGAGTCATTTATGTATTCAATTAATTCATTCAAGCAGTATTCCCTTCAGACTAAGGAGAATTGCCAAAAAAAAAAGAGAGAGAGAGATTTATGGTTTTTAATGCTGTCCACCAAGCATAAAACATTACTATTATTTCATTATGTGTATATTATTTTTTAAAGCCTAGAAAATAGTACTTTCTGTGTAGAACATATATTCTATATAAGTAGGAAGCCATGTTACATTTAAAGTAAGACTTTAAATGATACTACATTAAACTAGAATTTATTTTCTGAGCAAATAAATCAATAAGTAAGGAAATCAATGGAACTATTTGAGCAAATGCAACCTCTTACTATAATGTTAATATGCGATCTTTTCTTTTAAAATATTTACAATCTAGTTATAACAATACCAAATATTAAAATATGGGTGAAACACTAAAGAGGTAATAACTAGGTATTATATTTAAGACTGAATGTACAAACTGGTGTTGTGTGCATATTGTCATGGTAATTATACTCAGGAGTAAAAATGTATGGATTCTTACTTTACCACTGCAGTGTTCTAACAGGGTAGGGTAATTTTAAGCCTCATTGTCTACATGTTTAAAGAATGTAATATGTGAAGGAGAAATAGGGAAGGAGGCAGAGAGAGAAACAGACTCAAATGAGGTAACAAATAAGGAAAATATCTGAAACTCTTTTGGTTTTGGTTTTCATCATCATTAACATAGTTTTTCAGAAGGGTACACTTATTGATTCATTTTTCTGTTGATTAAACAGATTTTTACTGTGCCCCAATTATAGGGCAGAAACTGTTTTGGACAGTGAACACATAGTGCAGAACAGACCAATCCCCTTCTCTGAGCAAGTTTACATTCTACGAAAGGGAGCAGAAAATTAAACAGATATATTCAATATCAGATATTTGTAAGCACTGGAAAAAAGCAAAGCACAATAAAGAGATGCAACATAGCGGCCTGTGGGAGAACTATTTAAAAGAAGGCAATTGAAATTCTAAGAAATGGCAATAAGAAATCCGAATGACATGAGAGTGCAAACTATAAGGGGTTTTACAGTAAGAATGTTTTAAGAAAATGGGTAAATAAGTGCTGACATCCTGAGGGAAACAACTTGGTGTGTTGGAAACAGAGCATGAAGGACAATGTGAAAGGGACAGCATGGTAGGAGATGAGATGGGGGCTTCATGTAGGGGGCCAGAAATGTAAAGAGGATGGAGATAGCCGGTAAGGGCTTAGAGAGAATATAAACTTTACTATGATCTGGAAGGAATGTTGAGATTTGTATGTGGTGGGGTCGGGGTTGGGGTGAGCGGGGGCAGGGAGGCTGAGAGAGAGAGAGAGAGAGAAAGAGAAAAGCAGCGGCTCCATGATAAGAGAAACACGAAAAATAAAATAAATAAAACAAACTTATTAAAATATCAAGGGTGGACAGGCAAGGTGTCTCACGCCTGCAATCCCCGCACTTTAGGAGGCTGAAGCAGGCAGAACACTTGAGCCCAGGAGTTCGTGACCAGCCTGGGTAACATGGTGAAACCCTGTCTCTACAAAAATACAAAAATTAACCTGGCCTGATGGTGGGCACCTGTAATCCCAGCTACTCAGGAGGCTGAGGCAGGAGAATCGCTTAAACTCAGGAAGCCGAGGATGCAGTGAGCCAAGATCACACCACTGGACTCCAGCCTGGATAATACAGTGAGACTATCTCAAAAATTGATAGATAAATAATAAATAAATAATTAAAAAAAAAAAAAATGGGCCGGGTGCGGTGGCTCAAGCCTGTAATCCCAGCACTTTGGGAGGCCGAGACGGGCGGATCACGAGGTCAGGAGATGGAGACCATCCTGGCTAACACGGTGAAACCCCGTCTCTACTAAAAAATACAAAAAACTAGCCGGGCGACGTGGCTGGCGCCTGTAGTCCCAGCTACTCCGGAGGCTGAGGCAGGAGAATGGCCTAAAACCAGGAGGCGGGGCTTGCAATGAGCTGAGATCCGGCCATTGCACTCCAGCCTGGGCGGCAGAGCGAGACTCCATCTCGAAAAAAAAATGGAGTTAGGGTCATAATGTGAACTATATTAAGACTGTGAAAGATAGGAATAATTTAGAAATAAGCTGACATTAAATGGCTGTTTGACATAAAAATTATCTTGGCAATAGTAAGAAGGATGGTTTGAAATGATGAACACCTTAGATAACCTCATCTTAACCAAACTATGAGTCAAAAGCAGCCAGAAGATGATGTATGAGCCAGAGTAGCTAACTGATTTAACACAAAGATGACTAAATCTCACTGGATTTGCATAATTCGTTTGTTTCCTGCTTACATCACAGAAGAAACAGAACCTCATGGGGATGCTGTTTCACAGGGTAATCTGGGCTTCCAGGATTCTTCCAAATTGTAGCTTCCCCCACTCTATGACCTTGAATTCCTCCTCTTTCAGCCAAATGATGGGAAGAATATGGCTGGGAACTTTGGAGGGTGTTTACTGTGTGGTCCAGGAAGAGGAGCAGATCACTTCATATTCAATAAACTGGATGTAAGCGGTGAGGCCACACATCACTAAAAATGCATGGAAAATGTAGTCCATTTGTGTGACCAGGAACAAACAAACAAAAAAGAGAGAAAATACAGTCAGAGATATGCACACACATTAGACATAAGTAAGTGGCACAAAGAAAGTGTAGTCAAAACATTATAAATATTAAAAAGAACAGCATATACAAAATAAGTGGTACAAAGAAAACATAAAATATACAATATAGACACTGTTGCTCTTATTTTAATATTGCTATTATAACATAACCGTAAAAGTCATCATTATTATAAAAAATATTTTGTATATCATTGGGGCGAAGTATAATAGAAATATCTTACTTTTATTAATGTAATAACTTTTCAATTGATTTTTATATTTTCTGATTTCCTATCCTTTCATAGAGTAAATCAATGTAGATCATGACATTTAGATAATATGATTATTTTAATCACTTATTTTTTCTGTGTTCCCTAAGTGAATAATGCTGTTACATTATGTCTTCATTCTAAAATGCAATATGTGTATTCATCTGTGTAATTTTTGTTTATTGAAAAACTTTGTTTCTTACCAATTATAAGCAAAGAGAACTTAAGTTGAGAAGTCTTTTCTTTTAATTTAAAACAGAGATGTTATGAAAACAGCGATTTGGCATCTGAAACTATTTAGAAGCATCAATGAAAGCAGAATTTTTAAATATATAATAATATTCTTTCCAGATAATGTAATAGTTTTAAGTCCAGAAAGGATGTTAAAATCGCATATGGCCTTACAAATGTGACCAATGGACAGTGCTGTATAATGACCCATGAAAAACTGGTTAAATTCCCTGTGTCCTAAACATAATTCATCATAGTAATAGCATCAGTAATAGAAATTATAATAAAGCAATTATACTTTAAACAATTTACTTTGACATAGAAATCTATTCTCAAACACACGATGCATTAAGTAGCAGCAATTCTTCTAATCTAGAAAACACAAGACAGAGTTACTGTTGATTGCATTCAAGAATACCAGTAATTAAACCTATTTCAGTAAAATAACTATGGGTTTTGCATCTTTTGTCATTCTCTCATATTCGTTCTCTCTCTCTCTCTCTCTCTCCATTACAATATACGGGTACACTATTATGTAATGTTTAAAATATGATTTCACCTTATCATTAGTAAGTTCTAATATAGATGGATGTTCTAATGATGTTAATCTAAAGCAGTGATTTTTAAAAGCATGTATTCTAAAACCATAAAATTTAGAATAAAGTAAGTGTTCTCAAAAGTTTCCAGGTTGATGATTAAATTGTAACAGTTTAAAGTAGCTAAAACATTGAAATTTTGCTTCTTTTAAATACTACTATTTAAAAATGGACATATTATGTCAATCCTTTAATTACATGAATGGGATCTAAATATCAATGACTCGATACACAGCACAACAGATTTAAAAGAAATACATGAGTTGCATATGTTTATTTCCATCTTTAGATCAAAATTACATCCCAATTCCTCCACAGGATTTTATTTGACTGTATATAATACACTTAAATATTTTGTTTAAATTATTTCATTGTTTCTCTGATATAAAATGTGTGTTTAAACTTAGACTCATGTTTTAAAATTTCCTAGGAGCATAAGACAGTAAAAAGTAAAGAGTTTTTAAAAAGTTATTCTAGCTTGACATGTCTTTCCTGTTACATATAAAAGTAACATACAGTTGATCAAAGAGCTTCTATCATGTTTCCATAGATGAATTTTATTTATCATGAGAACAGTGCAGAATTCAACATCCATTCCATTTCTTTATGAAAAAATAGGTCTGAGCATGAAGAAACTATATTCATATAAGTAAATAGATAGAACAAAAGTATTTGTTATAAGCATGTAACCGAATCCTTAAACCCTGAGTTTTGTACCAAAAATCTATGCTGATTTCCCATTAAAATATATTTAATGAGCTGTCTCTGATGAGATTATTAAATCACTAAATTCGGTTCTCCTTCAATTTTGTTGAAAAGTGTGATTTAAAAAACACCTGAAAAAGCATTTGTTTTCTAGCCATCAGAATTATTCATTTTCTCAATTCTGACATCAATATCTAGTTTATCCTGTGTGCATCTGTGTATGATTGTGTGGGTATGTGTGTAAAACACTGGAAAAATTTACAGCTTGGCACGATACAAAGTAATTAGCCATAGAACAGATAAGTAGTATTCCTTTTTGCTATAAAGTGGGAATAATCTTAATAGAGAAAGAGACGATAGGAAAGGAGTTGCTTGACTCAGAAACCTTATAAGTCTTGGAATATATACAGAAGTGAGGATTGGAAAATTAATTTCCTTAAAACCATCTGTGCTTTTATCTTATAACCCCAGGGTATGTATAACCCAGTTAGAAGACAACTGATCTAAGGAGGCTATTTGTAAATTCTTTGGAGGGTTTGAATATACAGAAATTGGTCCTCTGCTTCGTCCCTTTTTGAGTGATCACATGCCACAGATGGCATGCAATGTGTCCTGTGTAAAGTGTAGCAGCTCCACATCCTGGGGAAACTGACAATGTCACTCTTAATCTTTTATTTTCCTAAGCATTTGGTGACTTCTTGAAGTTTGCATATGCATAGTTGAGTGGACTTACACACTATGATTTATAGTTTTAATTAACCAAACTCACAAACTATATGAGTTGCTTACAAATATTTCTGTCAAATAAACATTTATTAAAGATAATATAAGATTAATAATCCACATACAAGCAACCATCAAAAAATTGCAGCACTGATATTTATTAACCAAATTCATTATTTTTGTAGGCCACACTATAAGAAAAAAGTGATGACAGTCTAAACTGAAAGTACAAGAGGTCAGCAAGATTTTTCTAAGTCATCAAAATGATCATTTGAAGTATAATTGCACATATTAATTAATTAAAATAATTTTCAATAATTGTTAACTCATCTGTATTTTGTGATGGTTTACAATGTACGTAATCCATTAGTAAAGAAAAGAATTACATACTTCACAAACAAATAAACTTGTGTTGAAATATTTGCCCAAAATAGTTCAGTGATAGAGTGTGTTATCAAAAAACTGGGGGCCAATTGGTCTATAGAACAAGGTTGTGTTAACTTTTCTATATGATATAAAGAACAGTAGGTCACTAATTTCCTGTCTAGAAATTTATCACATTATATCCGCTCTATATAAGGCACTAAATGAGAAAAGAGAAGAATCAGTGAGGTTTGGGAACAGTATACTATCAATGATACTTATAACAATATAATCATGCTGCTCTACATATGTCAAGAGTATAGGTGATATTACAATTTTCATAATTTATTTGTAAATAATTAAAAAAGTGATTTTTAAAGCAACATAATATAAAGGTTGGGAAAAAGTATGTAATTAGACACAATTTTCTTCTAGAATGAGTGGTTTCCCAGCAACATTCTTAGTCAATGTAAATTCCAACAGAACTTCCACAGTATTTGATCGTTAACTGAACACATTTTTGTTTCAAGCAGGCATTCTTACCACAGAGAAGCAGAGGACAGCAGAAACAAACAAATCTTTCCCAGTTTCACAAGCTGGCCACAGATATCTTCATCAATTCATTCACAAATACAGATTTTGCATTAAAGATTTTATGTGTTTGTTCTATAGAGCTTGGTAGGCATTCTGTTTAGCAATAATACTGCCATTAATTTATATGCTTTAGGTCAATGAATATTGAACAATGAATAGTTTCCTTCCACTGCAAACCAAATTATAGACACTCAATTCCTAAAAGATCCATGACTTGAAATACTATTGTGTTCCAATGTAATCAGTGGGCACCTAAAGTGTCTTTCAATAGAGTTCCTTATTTCAGATCTGTGAACTGCACACAGACAGAATGGATACAAAGAAAGTGCGATAGAACTCAAAGCAAAATTCACACAACTGAGAACACCTAAACACCTGAAAAAGAACTGGAGCAAATAGATTTATCTTCACTAATTAGCAGTTTCGAAGCTAGGGAAGATGTGAGCACGCCGGACTATAAGGTGGAAGCTGAAACTAACTAGAAAACAATAAAACAATTCAGTTCTATAAAAAGCTATAGGAAAGAATTGTAAAAATTGCGAAATGGTTCTTCATTAGGCATTGAGCTTTTTCAGCCACACTTGCAAACACAATTATAGCAATTTTACCAGTAGTTGTGTGCAAATTTGAATACCAATTATATATATATCAGGTATACGGTTTTATTAGAAATTTAACGTATGTCTCTCCAATATATGTTAACTAAAAGCTGCTTTTTACTTAAGTAAAATAGTGAAACTGATTTGAATGACTTATAACTAAAACAAGGTTTGTGTTTTGTTTTTTAATTTAGACTTCTAAATGAAATCGACACCTAGGATACCATCAAAACTTTTTCATTAAGCTAGAAGAAAAAAATTATTCCACTCAAGAGAAAAAAACTCTACATAAACCTAGATTCAAATTTAGTCGTTGATACTATAGCGACTTCCATGATTTCCTGAAGGTAATGCTAAAAATATGAAGCAGTTTGTCTCAAATTATGTCTTCTTTTCCAATTTTTCTACTGTTCTAAAATAGAACCTGTTAAGTAATGTTTAGTAAGAATGTGGAAAAGAGCAGAAAATGGGGAAAAATGCATTAATGTTTGTATTTATATAAATAAATAAGTGTATTATTTTGATATATTTTTGTGTTGCTAGACTAAAAATATGTATGTCTTCTAAGTGCAAAAATACTTAAACATCACCATTTTATTTTCAGTGTTTTGCAAGCTAATATACTATGATCTTAGACCTTGAAAATATTCTTAACACATTCAAGGATGTATGAAATATTCATAATTCTAATATGTAGTGGTTATAACAAAATTACAAAGTGTGATAATTTATGAAAAGTTACCTGCTTATGAATTGTGAGACAGATAATATTAAAATCATTTTAGGTCAATTCATAAGTATGATTTGAATACATAACACATTTCAGATTATTCTAGAAATGACACTGTCAACAAATAAGACTAGAATACACTTTCTGCCACTAAAGACTTCATGAGGTAAAGGAAGATCATTGGAATCACCAAGTCTAACTGTTCCCTTGGAAGTAATAAACATATGTAAGAGTAGAGAGTCATTCATTCATTTTTTTATTAAGGTATAATTGACAAATAAAAATTGTATATATTCATGGTGTACAATATGATGTTTGGATATGTATACATTGTGCAATGGTTAAATAAAGCTGATTAACATAACCCTCAGCACATGTTTCCTACTTTTTTGTGGGGAGAACATTTAAGACCTACTCTCATAGCAATTTCCAAGTATATAATACATTATTATTAACTATAATCACAGTGCCAAACTTATTTATCCTGTGTAACTGAAACCTTGTACCCTTTGACGAATATCTCCCCTGCTCCTGACAATTCAGTCTTTAAGATTGTGGCCTATTGGTAAATACTTAAATAAGAAGTGATATTTTAGCAGATCATTGAAAAATGAGAAGAAACTCTACAGACAGAGAAGTCAAAGGACGTTTCATTTTATCTCATTGTCTCATTGTTGACACATTCATGTAGTTTCCTCTCTATCCCTTCAAATATTATCTAAATCGTTAAAAAAAATTTTCTTTTAACCATCAGTTTTGTTTGAAAGATCATTTTCTGGGTGAGATCATGCACGAACCAACAATACTAAATAGCATTTCCCTGTTACTCAGCTTGAGTTTCTTAACTTTTTTTTTTTTATTTTAAGTTCTGGGATACATGTGCAGAACGCGCAGATTAGTTACATAGGTATACATGTGCCATGGTGGTTTGCTGCACCTGTCAGCCCATCATCTAGTTTTTAAGACCTGTATGCATTAGGTCTTTGTCCTCATGCTCTCTCTCCCCTTGCCCCCAACCCCACGACAGGCCCTGGTGTATGATGTTCCCCTCCCTGTGTCCATGTGTTCTCATTCTTCAACTCCCACTTATGAGTGAGAACATGCGGTATTCGGTTTTCTGTTCTTCTGTTAACTTGCTGAAAATGATGGCTTCCAGCTTCATCCATGTCACTGCAAAGGACATGAATATCTTAACTTTTAATCAAGGAATATAATCGTTTATATTTATTTCCATAACATTGTATTTGGTCCAATGTATAGTTTGATTTTATGCTTTTTTGATTCCCTTTTGTTATATCTTTTGTTTTGCTGACTTATTTCCTTCTGTAATTTTAAAAATAGGGTCCTGATTTCAATTCAACTACTTAAACATTTTGACATGTTCATTTAGAAAAGATGAGTTACATTAATATTAAAATTAAACTCTTTAGTTTTAGACTGTTTTATTCCTTTTCCTTATCTTACTTTCCTAGCATTTTTCTTAGCCCATATTTAATGTATCTTCAGGTTACAAATTTCATAAAGAAGTAAATTTGTCTTTCCAGATTGTTTGACTTAAACATTCCATTTTGGAGTTATAATTACAACAGTTGTTTATTTCCACTAACATCCTATCCTTCCTCACATAAGTTAGAGCTTTCCTACATTTATATTAGTTGTTGCTTGTTGAATAGCGCTCCTTAGTTGATATTTTGTTCATCTCTTTGTGGTACAAAACAATTCTTCCAGAAATTTTTAAAGGAAAATATATTAGGGTTTTGTTCTTTTGAAGTTATACATGACTCTGGATGTTTTCTACACATATGAACGATATGTTTGCTAAGAATAACATTTTTGAATTACAATCATTTTTCTACAAAATATTGACTTTGCTTCACTGTCCTCCTGCATTTATTGTGGCATAGATAAAAGATGAAACCCCATATACTCCTTAGAGAAAAGACACTACCAAAATTTAACAATAAAGTAAATGAAAAGTTTACTGAGAAACATTTGTCAAAGCTGAACTACTTTCTACTCTGGGAGGGGAAGGGCAACAATATTCATCTCTTGCCAAACTTGAAATGTTTCTGTTGAAAGGTTTATGAACATTTTAGGAAACAACTTGACAATATTTAGTTAAGATTAAAATGTCCCTATTTACAATACTTCAATTCAACAGTTAAAAAAAATCATTAAATTGTGCATTAATTCATATGATCAGAATAGTGTAAAACTACACAAATAACCAAAAGATACACACATTTATTCACATGTATAGAAGCTGGAAATACAACGCTGAGATATAGAAATCAAATTGAAGAACATTACCTATAATTTGTTAAGCAATTGCAAAATATTAAAAAAACACCATATTATATTTTGTTTTAGTTTTACTTTTATCAATGTTATGCATGCATATAAGAATCACACAATTCTATATGGTTTCTGAGACAGTGATTCATTGTCCCTAACTTTAAATGAAATATCCAAAATCCATAATTTCAAACATTTTAGCTGATTATCTGTGCATATGACACTATATCCCTAAATACTATGTACATATGTTAGCACCTCTATTTCTTAAAATTTTATTTATTATCTGTTGAATTTGCAATAATAAAAATAAGAACTTGATTTTCTTTCATTTCCCTCCACAGCCATTCATTCCCATCTGTCCATCTCTCTACTTATCAAAAGTTTTATTGCATCTACATTAACTATTCACATTATTATTACCGTGTGAATATTATTGATAGGTGAGTGAAGATCTATCTTATGATTGCTTGTCATTTCCTTAAAACATTGTTTTTCCTGCATAATTGTCTGGTTCTTTCTACTTATCACTAAAAGAACCCCAAATTATATGCCAATGATCTTAGATGTTTCGCCTTGCATTAAAATGTATCAGGCATCCCATCAATTTTATCTTTTTATAGAAATATCTCCAACAGCCTCTGATCTGTTCAATTAGGACTGGTTGGTTGGACTCCATGCCTGAGGTACATATCTCATCTGGGGATTATCCTTGACCATAATTCTGAGAATTCTGTTCTCTTTCATCTCAAGGTTGCATATACATTTTCTGAATCCAATGTATTGTTACTTCTTGATTTACACTCATGTTTTGATACAGCATATCAACCGGCACCTTCCTAAAAAAGGTTGAATGAGCAATACTAAGAATATAAATGAATTCAATCTTCATACATGTTGATAATTCAGCTGGATGAAAGAGTCAAGGTTGAAACTATTTTTTTTTTTTTCCTGAATTTTGAAGACATTGCTCCATTGTGGTCTATTTTCCAGTCTGCTGTAAAATGATACTGATTCTGACTCTTCCACATTTCGTGCTTTATTTTGTTATGTTCGTCTCTCTCTTTCTAGAAACTAATAACATCTTCTCTTTATCGTTATTGTTCTGAAATGTCATGTCCATGCGCCTTTGCATAAGTTTATTTTTACTGATTCTCCTGATCACTTGGTATGGGGTATTGGCTTTCTTTATGCAAGCTTGAGCCCTTCAGTTTTAGACGTTTTATTTCATTTATTTGACAATTTTATTTCTTGTATTTCTGGAACGATTTTAGAATAATAATACTTACAATATTTTGACCTTTTTACAAGTCCTCTGAATTTCTTACATTCCTTTGCTGTTTCTCAGATTTTTGCCTCATTGTTTTATTTTCTAAAAGTATAGTTCAGTTTTTTTTTTTTATTTTTTCACTTCAATCATATGCATTTAATATTCAAAAGCCCTTTTCTTGTACTCCTCCATTTTGTATAGGCATCTCATGGCTTCAAAGCTGAGTAGGCATTTTCTCTTTTCTTGTTCTCTTGCCTTTTGTAATGTTTAATGTGTTTCTTTTAAAAATATTCTTGGTAATTCTGTAGTTCAATGAGCAAAGGTCATGTATGGTAGAGACACACTTTCTAAGATGTCCACCATAATCTCAACTTCTGATACTCTGATATTCTGGCTGATCCAATGCCTTGCTTCTAATACATTGAAGTTGGGCCTTGAGATGACTACAGTTCCATTCAACAAAACAGAGCTTTCTCTATTACTTTTCTTAGAGAATAAAACTGCAGTTTTGAATGGGGTAAGGCAGTGGGCAATCTAGTTAAGTGACCATATTAGTGACCAGAATCTAGAAACAGGATAATTTTAAACACACTTTCAACAAAACTCTGTTTTCATCCCTTTATTCCACTATCAGGGTTACCTAATACCACACATTTCAGAAGTTTCTTGTGGAAAAAGTCAGGTTGCTATTTAATTTTCCTACTTGTTGATTTAGGATTTAACTTTCTTGCTCTATTAGATTATTTACCACTCATTCATTTGCTGTTCAGCTTCCAAAGTATTTTTCTGTCTTACCTTTTCCTGTTCTTTTGCCCTTTGTAATGCTGAATGTGTTTGTTTTAAAAATATTCTAGTTAATAACTTTAGTAAATTTTCAGGGGCCATCTAAAATGGATTCAGTCTACTATATATAAAGCAAATATTAATCAGTACATTTTAATGATTTTAAACAAATATAAATTTAGTATTTATTCATGTGGGATTAAGGATACATTGATGTGTTCATATTAATCTTTGGAAATGTTGTGTTTTTAATATTTTATTGTCAAATTTAGGTTTCAAAAATCTTATTAAAATATTTGATCTAGGTAATAAGGTTCTTGGGTTTTCATAGTATAATACTACTACATGATAATAAACTAAAATCCATGAAAAAAATCTAAAAGGGGAAGATATAAGAGGACTTCAAGTAGAACTCATAATATGAAATAATTAAGATGGTTGATTTTTACTTTGCCAGTGCTTTTTCTTTTTTTCCATAAACACTTTGCACACAAATAAACATATTTCCCCACAGTATGCTTGTACAAATCAAGTCACAAGCCTATGCTCACATGTGTGATGATGTTTAAAAAGAGATCTGTTTGCATTTTCTTTAGACCAGCTACCTGACATTTCAAAAGATAAGCAGTACTGCTCGGCTTGAATGAACTCAAAAATATCTCTGCAAATGTATTTGAAAACATCTTTTGAAATGTCAGTTTGGGACCAAGTGATATGAGTTACTCATTCAAATACTGGAATATGAGTGTTAGGAGTATGGAACAATTTTTAAAGAGATAGAATAAGATTGAAGATTATATTTTGAATAAATCAATTAAGTAAAAGTTGTGTGGCTACTACTTCATTAAGATAATTATTTCTCTACTCTTAGTATGCTTAAAAGTTTAAATATAGAAATATGTGACATCATTTATATACAAGGATATTCATTTGATATTTGAATTTTCCTCTTATTTTATTTATTTAATATTCCATTGACTGTCTCATTTCACTGTTTCTTTGTATATGTTGAATATTTTTGTGTGTTCTAATATTTTCTTTTTAAGAGTATTTATTATATTATTAGATCCAATTCATCCTGTTCTTGTTGGACAAGTTGAGGGTGCAATGGGCATGGCTATAACCACATATCATCAAAATTGGTGATGAAAATTGATTTACCATACAGCCTAACAGTTGCACTCTTGGGCATTTATGTCATAGATATGAAGACTTATTTTCACAAAGAAACTTGTACACAAATGTTCATAGCAGTTTTATTTGTAATAGCCCAAAGCTGGAAACCACCCAAATGTTCTTAAATGAGTGAATGGTTAAACATGCTGTGGTATATTCATTCTATGGAATCCTAATTAGCAATAAAAAAGAATGAGCTATTATTGACTTACAAATAACTTGGATGAACCTCACAAAAATTACACCGAATGAAAAAGCCAATATCTAAAGGATACAAACTACATCATTCCATTTATGTAACATTTGTGAAATGGCATAACAATATAAATGAAAATCAGTTAGTGATCTCTAGGTGCTAGGGATAGAGGGCAGTGGATGTGTGGGTATAAAGAGATAACATGAGGTAATATTGTGGTAATGGTACAGTTGGGTATCCTGAGTTTCCTGGTGGTTACACAAGGCTACCCACTCATAAATTTTATTTATGAAATAAAATTACATAGATTCAGGTACACAAACACATTCACACTCACACATGAGCACATTTATAATATGTGAAATCTGAATACGCTCTGCAAAATGCCAATGTCAATTTCTTGGTTTTGATATTAATTATAAATGTGTATTAGGATAACACTGAGGGAGATTTGAGAAAGTGTACATGGAACTTCTTTATACATTTCTTTGCAATATCCAGCTAATCTATAATTATCTCAAAACAAAATGTTTACAAAAAATCACTTGATGTAAAATAATTTTGACAGGCAAAACATTAAGAGAAAATGCAATATTGCAAAAGTTTACTTTGTGGAATCTCATTGTTTTGAGGTTACTAATGTTACTTCTTCTCACCTCCCATTGGGGGTCAACGAAAGCTATTGTCCTTAGACTTGTTCACTATGGATGTCTGCAGGAATGCTTCATGTACATGCCTATGAACAAGGATTCAAAAGTGTTTTTTTTTTTCCTTTTTTTAAATATTGAAGGGAGTATTTCCATTATGCCCTTTGCTCTTTTTGATTATTTTTCATAAACATAAAATGAAATTTGATGGTACAATGCAAATAACACTAGGAATATGTTTCGTAAAGGTAAAAAAGAAAGATTTTTTTTTCCTAGGCTTTTGTTTTCTGGAAAATTTAGTTAATTTTTAAATATGTTTTTATAAAATAACTCATACACCATAATTTTCATAATTTATTAATTTTCATCTAATAACCAAATTCAGAATTAACAATGACAACTATTGATGGATTTCAAACCATGGTTTTGGTTTGTGATTTATGATTCATGTTGAAGCCCTTTATTAAGTCATGTATTTCCCCCTCAGTGGTCATCAGAACTGAAGAGTAAATACATTTTTAATTATCAAACATAAAGAACTGATAGTATCTTTGATGCAATCAACCAGTTTTACTACAAACCATCACTTACATTTTTATATTTGCCTCACGTCCTTTTATCACTTTACAAAAATTATGTATTTCTTCTATCCACCTAGCTTCTGTGTTTTTATATAATTTTATAAATTTAACAAGTAGTCAAGGAAGAAAACGTGTTATTTCTGGGGTCAGTTTCACTTTGGGCCAGTACGAATAAAGAAAGTTTCTTATGGAATTTTTGAATTATGATTGTTGATGATCTGTGGGCAGACACTCCATGAGAGGGACTGGGAAACATATTAGTCTATTTCCATGCTGCTGATAAAGACAAACCCAATACTGGGAAGAAAAAGAGGTTTAATGGACTTACAGTTCCACATGACTGGGGAGGCCTCACAATCATGGCAGAAGGCAAGGAAGAGCAAGTCATGTCTTACATGAATGGCAGCAGGCAAAGAGAAGAGTGAGCTTGTATAGGAGAACTCTTCTTTATAAAATCATCAGATCTCATGAGACTTAATTCAGGCAGAGAAGGGTTTAACCAAAGACAATGCTTTGGGAAATATTCTTCTTGGCTGAGAAGATAAGAGTTTAGGTGCTTGAGGAAGAAGAAGATAGAAAATGGTTTTCAAAGACAAAAAAACAAAGGCAGGAAAATGGACATTAGAAAAGCATTTGATGAAAAATAAATTATCTGTAATATATTATTAGTCTGTTCTCATGCTGCTAATACATACCTGAGACTGGATAATTCACAGAGGAAAGAGGTTTAATTGACTCACAGTTTCACATGACTGGGGAAGCCTCACAATCTTGGTGGAAGGTGAATGAAGAGCAAAGTCAGTTCTTACATAGTGACAGGAAGGCAAGAGAGCTTTTGCAGGGAAATTCCCATTTATAAAACCATCACATCTCATGAGACTTATTCGCTGCCACAGGAACAGTATAAGGGAAACCGTCCCCATGATTCAATTATCACTACCTGACCCCGCCATTGACACGTGGAGATTATCACAATTCAGGTGAGATTTGGGTGGGGACACAGACAAATCATATTACTCCACCCCTGGCTCCTCCCAAATCTCATGTCTTCACATTTCAAAACCAATCATGTTTTCCCAACAGTACCCAAAAGTGTTAACTCATTTCAACATTAAGTCAAAAGTCCGCAGTCCAAAGTCTCATCTGAGACAAGTCAAGTCCCTTTCGCCTATGAGCCTGTAAAGTGAAAAGCAAGTTAGTTGCTTCCTAGATAAAATGGGGGTACAGGCATTGGGTAACTATAAATGTGCCAAATGGGAGAAATTGGACAGAGCAAAGGGGCATCAGGCCCCATGCAAGTTCAAAATCCAGTGGGGCAGTCAAATCGTAAAAACTCCAAAATGTTCTCCTTTGACTCCATGTCTCATACCCAGATCACACCGATGAAGCAGGTGGGTTCCCAGGGTCTTGGGTTACTCTACCCCTGTGGCCAGAGTAGAGCCCTCATTCTGGCTGCTTTAACAGGTTGGCATTGAGTGTCTGCAGCTTTTCTAGGAACACAGTGCAAGCTGTCAATATATCTACCATTCTGGGATCTGGAGGATGGAGGTCACCTTCTCACAGTTCCACTAGGCAGTGCCCAAGTGGAGGTTCTGTATGGGGGTCCACACCCACATTTCTCTTCTTCACTGCCCTAGCAGAGGTTCTCCATGAGGGATTCCCCTCTGCAGCACACTTCTTCCTAGACATCCAGGCATTTCCATACATCCTTGAAATCTTGTCAGAGGTTCCCAAAACTCAATTCTTGACCTCTCTGCACCTGCAGGCCCAATACTACATGTAAGTTGCCAAGGCTTGGGCTTGCATCATCTGAAGCAGTGACCTGAGCTCTAGGTTGGCCTCTTTTAGCCATGGCTCGTCTTCAGGGACCAACTCCAGAGACTGCAGAAAACAGCAAGCCCTTGGGTCTGGCACACAAAATTATTTTTTCCTCCTTGGCTTCCCAGCTTGTGATATAAGGAGCTACCATGAAGATCTCTAACATGCCCGGTTAGAGGTGACTATCTTGGTGATTAACATTTGACTCCTCGTTACTTATGTAAATTTCTGCAGCTGGCTTGAATTTCTCCTCAGAAAATGGGTTTTTCTTTTCTAGTACATCATCAGGCTGCAAATATTCTGAACTTTTATGTTCTGCTTCCCTTTTAAACATAAGTTCCAACTCCAAATCATATATTTGTAAACACATAAAACTGAACGCTTTTAACAGTACCCAAGTCACCTCGGGAATGCTTTACTGCTTAGAAATTTCTTCCATCAGATGCTCTAAATCATCTCTCAAGTTCAAAGTTCTGCAAATCTCTAGGGCGGCAGCAAAATGCCACCAGTCTCTTTGTTTAAATTTAGCAAGAATCATGTTTGCTCCAGTTCCCAACAAGTTCCTCTTCTCCATCTGAGACCACCTCACCCTGGACTTTATTGTCCATGTCACTATCAGCATTTTTGTCAAAGCCATTTAACAAGTCTCTAGGAAGTTATAAACATTCTCACATCTTCTTGTCTTCTTCTGAGTCCTCCAAACTGTTACAACCTCTGCTTGTTACCTAGTTCCAGAGGCACTTCCACATTTTTGGCTATCTTTACAGAAGCACCACACTCCTGGTACCAATTTACTATATTAGTCAGTTTTTACCCCACTAATAAAAACATACCCAAGACTGGGTAATTTATAAAGGAAAGAAATTTAATTGACTTACACTTCCACATGGTTGGAGAGGCTTCACAATCATGGCTAAAGACGAATGAGGAGCAAAGTCAAATCTTACATGGCAGCAGGCAAGAGAGCTTGTGCAGGTGAAATCCCGTTTATAAATCTATCAGATCTCACGAGACTTATTCACTACAACGAGAATAGTATGGGAGAAACCACCTCCATGATTCAATTATCTCCACCTAGCCCTGTCCTTGACACATGGAGATTACAACAATTCAAAGTGAGATTTGGGTGGGGACACAGCCAAACCACATCAATCTCAGACCATAAAACTTTAGGAAGTGAAATTTCAATTTTTACTAATTCTGTGCCATAGTCTTTTCCTCTTTTCACATATTTCAAGAAAATTAACTATTCATAATCTACACATATGATAGCAAAGGAAGAGGAATGTTACCAATTATGAAGTAAACCAGTGTAGAAAGAAAATAGAATTAGAACTGCAGTCAATAAAGTTGGCATGTTGGAAAATTCAGTGGGAAAATGCATTGAAACATGAGGTACACAACAGAAATCATGTATGCTAGAAATTTTGGAAGAGTTATAAAGGTTGTGAATACAATACAACATTTCCTGTGGACAGAACATGATTAAGTCAAACAAGTATTGTACTTAACTCTTTTTATAATAGGGGCAAGAGGCTAATTAAAGTAATTTTTACTTTACTATTTTTGGTAATATAAAGTTACTAATTATTACCATCTTTGTACTCTCTTCTGTCTGTCTCTTCCACTTTCTTTTTATTTTTTTCTTCCCTGTTTTCTCTCTCTCTCTCGTGTGTGTGTGTGTTTGTGTGTGTGTATTGATGACTGCATATACATTTTCCTCTAAGATTTTGTTTTGTTTTGTTTTTGTTTTTCAAGACGGAGTCTTGCTCTATCTCCAAGACTGGAATGCAGTGGCGAAATATTAGCTCACTGCCACCTCTGCCTCCTGGGTTCAAGCGATTCTCCTGCCTCAGCTTCTTGAGGAACTGGGATTACAGGTGCCTACAACCACATCCAGACAGTTTTTGGTAGAGATGGGGTTTCACCAAGTTGGCCAGGCTAGTCTTGAACTCCTGACCTCAGGTGATCCACCTGCCTCAGCCTCCTGAAGTGCTGTGATTATAGGCATGGGCCACTGTGCCTGTCTTAGGACTTTTTCTTTTTTTACTAATGTTTTTCTATTGTTATATGTTATAAATGCTAATTATTGAAAATGCAAAAATTAAAAGAATAAAAATAAATTCAATTAATCCCACCAGTCATATACAAATGTCAATAATAATGGCATATAGCTTTTCAAACTTAAAAAAGTTTGCTTTTTATTAGTTGGGCTTTATATATATATATAAATATATAATATATAATATTTATTATATATTATATATATTTTATATATATTATATTTTATATATATAAAGATGGTTTTACATATCAAAGTATGAAAGTATAATATATATTCTTGTATTTAAATGGTCCTACTCGGCATTGTGGCTCACGACTGTAATCACAGCATCTTGGGAGGCTGAGGTGGGAGGATGGCTTGAGGCCAGGAGTTCAAGACCTGCCCGGACAAAGTGAGATACCCATCTCTATAAAAAATAAAAAAAATAAAAAATTAGCCAGGTATGGTACTGCAAGCCTGTAGTGCCAGCCTGGGAGCTCAAGGTTATAGTGAGCTCTGATTGCACTACTGCACTCCAGCCTGGTGACAGAGTGTCTGTCTCAATAAATAAATAAATAATCCCATGATATTCTATTATATAAATATACTATAATATATTAAGCATTTCTTATTAAAGATTAGAACACTTCTGATTTTTATCAGTTAAAAATACCACTATGTTTAATCTTTTGGCCTATCTTAATTTACTCACAACATAAAAAATTTAATTGCTAGATCTGAAACTATGCACACCTTAAAAGCACTTGATGTTATTTTTAAATGATGCTAATAAAGATGTTTCAGATTAACATCCCACTAACAGCACAAGTACATGAGATTATCACTGCTAACTTTTAGCTAGAAGCTTGTTCAACAGACAATTAACAGTGGTATCTAAAGCCAGGGCTGGACTCCCGGCTACTTTGGGAGGCTGTATTCCTGGCTACTTGAGAGCCTGATGTAGAAGGATCACTTCAGGCCAGGAGTTCCAGGCTGCAGTGAGTCATGATCCAGCCATTGCACTCTATGCACTCTAGCCTGGGCAACAGAGGGAGACTCTGCCTCAAAAAAAAAAAAAAAAGAAAAGAAAAAAGAAAGAAAATAAATCCTAGTTGCATATGTACCCCTTCATTATTTATGCTATGGAAAAAATTGATCAGCTTTCCCCTAGCAAAGTATAGTAATTATTTTATAAAATACGTTTTTGTATGAGTAGATTAACTATCAATTTGAAGTCAGTATATCAACTGAGATTAATAAACAGTTTTCTGAATGTGAAAAATATTACAGTTTATTTTTCACATTTTTGCAAATACTTTTGGAGTCCAGAAAATAGGTTAGAACACATAGAATTTTAACTCTTACAGTAGTGTTATTTCAATTTTCTGACACTTATGTCCACACATTTCCTACTTTTTCAGTCCCAAAAGTCTGTATTATCCCAGCACTCACATCTTGCATCTTTTGGTTGATGCAAACAATAACCAAAGAACTTCCTGGCAAGTCAATTTGGCTCATCATAAACTCCAGTAGCCTTGGCCTCATGCTATGCTGCAACAACTGCAATTCTAGCACATTGATAAAAGAATGATTAAAGAAGAAAACACCACCATCAACAACCACCATGACTCTTCGGCTCACTGTAATTCATTTGAACATATTATTCTTTCTTCTTGCTACCTAACTTCCTATTAATAATCATGAGTAGGGTGACAGTTTTATTTTGTTCTCAATATTGATTAAGAGAGATAAAAAGAGTGCTGGCTGTGATATGGACATCTTTAATAAGTGAAATTTCTGATGAGTAATCATTTCATGCATTGTTAAGTTATAAAATACTTTCTATATTTCAATCCTCATTAATTTATTAAAATGGTATTAATGCATTATTTTTTAAAATTAAACACCCATCTGATAACTTGTAAAATTTAAATATAATTTAACCTCAACTTAATAGGTAGAAATGTGAGTCGTTAGCAAAAAGAAGAGATTCTACGACTTCAGGAAAGAAATGCTTAAGAAATAATACTAAACAAAAAATATTTCCTGTTTTATGTCCATTAAGATACAATATATACACTTATGGATATATTACAGTATTATCTTTGTTGTAAACTTCAAGAGTTATTGAATTGCTTAAATATATTTTAGTCAATATTTATCTTTGATATCAAAATAATTAACATCACCGTACATCTATCCTCTTTAGAAAATAATGAATCTGAAAAATTAACTTCTTTAGAGTATCTTATAGTTTCATTAAGGTATCATATAATTTCTCATCTAAAATCTATCATGGGTTAAAATTTTGCTTTGCTTGTATTTTTCACCAAATTCCCCCAAAGAAAGAATCTAGCTAAGTGACAAAAACATTTAAAACAGATTTGTGAAAAATTGCTATAATTAAATAATGTGAAAAAAACGCTCTTGAATTTATGGAGTTTTATTTAAATTGTTTTAGTAAAGACTGTTGCTTATGTTTTTCACCATGGTTTAAAGGGGCTGTGTGCCATGTGTTGGGCTAATATCATCTGACCACAGACCTCAATCTTGTTGTTTTCTTGATTTGCCCATTGTCTCCACTGTACACAAACAAATCGTGTACATGTTTCTGTGTACACGAAACAGTATTTTTCTTTAAGTAATGCTTGCTTATGATCCTTCATTTCTCGTTTTCTCCTATTCATTGATCTGACCTCTACTACCTATTTTGAAAATCGCTTTTAGACTTAAACCTGAACACTGGAATATTTTCATGTACGCATTGCTCCCATTCATGCAGAACTCTTGGGTAGTCCTCTTTTTCTGATCAACCTGGTTATCAAATTTATTCTTTACTTCTGTTACGTAAGACCTTTTTCCAATAGACTCCATGTCATGGGTGAAAGTTTCCATGTCTTACCATCTGAGAGACTACTTGAGTCACCTAATCTCATTTCTTCAGTTTTCTCATCATTAGCCTGGGGATAATAATTACACCAACATCAGGGTTGAAGTGTCAGCGTTAAGTAACATAGTTAAGGTTAAAACGTCACATAATGCTTTACATATAGCAAATCTTCAGGAAAAACTAGCAAGGCTTTCTGTCAAAATTACTTTTCTTGAGTCTTTGAATGCAGGGAAGATATATTTGGGCTTATTAATACACTGAACCTAACTATAATATTAAAACTTTTTATGAGGGTAGTAAACTTTCAAGGCACCTTATCAAGGTTACTTTGAATATCCTTCCTTCAGGAAAACTTAGTACAGAAGTCATATAAAAGCAGAGATCTTGGGAGACACTAATCACTTTCATCTTTTAAGGTCATAGTAGTGGTTCCAAGCAATGAGAAATGCAAACAATAGGGCGCTGAAACCAATATTGATGGTGTGGCCTTTTGTTGTGCAAAGCAATAAGTATAAAAGAAAAATATAAACCCTATCTAGTTTTCATGCAATCCCATGGATCAATGTAATTGTATTTTAAAAAGTATTAACATGCCAAGACATCAACACATGGCCAAATGTGAATCTCCTTTGAGATTGAAGTCCAAGTCAAACCACCATCACTACCTTTTCTGATTAACCCTCCTTAGACCAAAAAATTATTTTCATTGTTGTCATCAGAACTTCATGAACCTTACAGCTTCAATGAACTTTACAGTTGTTCAATCTTTCAGAGATATGTAATCAACATTATTAAACAGCTATGAGAAAGACGGCTGCAATTTAAGGTGGAGAATACAAAAGATTTTGCTTTCTGTATTCTCAATCATGTAACTTAGCAATGTTGGGAGAAGATAACACAATTATGCACATGCTGACCAGAGTCCCAGGTTTTCTTTGACATACCAGATTTAAATTCTGTCTTTCTTCTCTTTAGATATAGTTAGACAATTTTATTCCAATTTTGATTCAGAAAATATTGGCATTGTGTTGATTTATGTCAACCTATGACTACTTCGAGGAGGAGGACAAAGTAACTTTTTTGTTGGGAAAAGAAGAAATTAGGCTTGAGTGCCTGGCTCTCCTAGGACACTGGGTACGATTTAGATGACAGCAACTGTGTGTGTGTGTGTGTGTGTGTGTGTTGTGGTGAGGTGGGGGGAGTAAATATTTCCAGAGGTGGGATTTCTTTAGAATGGAATAAAAGGCAGAAAAATCAGAGAGGCATGAGGTAATTTAGGGCAAAATTGAGTTTAACATTGTGGTATAGAATAAAAATACATATTTAAACCATTTGTGGTAGAAGGCTTTAAATTCTAGGCTGAAAAATTTGGTCATTTTGTGGCCAGTAGTAAATAATTGAAGATAGATGAACAGGGCAGTCTCATAGACATGCAACCAACATGAAAGGGAAGAAGGCTTGAAGATTGTCTACTCCAAATCCTCATTTTACTGATGAGGATACCAAGTCCTACAGAAGTGAAGGAATGAGCTCAAAGACCCATTAAACTCATGTTAGTTCTATTACATATTTCTGGGCTTTAGATATCATAGTTGATATTCTGCTTAAATATTTTTAAGTAACTCAATTATAATTATAGGGGAGGGGGAGCTTACATTTTGAATGGTCCTTAAATAGAAACATAAATTTTAACTTTCCATCTCACTGTGAGGCTTTTTGCCAAACTGAGAGACTGATTCACTGCTTTTCCTCTAAATTTGCTTCATCCACTTGGAGCACATTATAATAGAAAGAATCTGCTTTCAGACTTCTGGTGCCAAAACATTTCGGGAAAAAAAGAAATCAAAGATGAGCTTTCACCTCTTTACAAAATTGCATCACTGCTCCTTTATTTTTTCATCTTTATTTCGCAAATATTTAAACATAAACAAATGTCACCAGCTAAAGATTGTGAGGAATTTGTTGTGAAGACAAACAAGACTCTAGATATGTCAAAACTGGTGAGCTGACTTACCTTTATTAGGTGTGAATGGAAGCCCAAGCTTTACAGCGGTTACTATGCATGAAATTAAATGAGATATCTTTCTTCTAATATTAGACCTTTCTGTAGGTGCTTTCTCTGCAGCCTTTTGTTTTTTAATGCCCGTATATTAAAATTGTCCTTCAAATGTATCTCTTTGAAAGAATGCATAAATCGACAGAATATACTAAAGCAAGAAAAGACATAATAGAGGTGAAGCATAGAAAGTCGATTGTCTTAACTGTTTTTTTTTTTTTTTTTTTTTTCCCCACTGTTTGTAAATCTCTCAATGCAATAGGGCACAATCAATTAAAATAATTAATTTTTCAAAACCCTGAATTTATTTGACCGAGGCTAATTTCTCTGGAATGTATGGCATGTACCTGCATATCGTACAATTCCTAAAAATACTAAAACATTTTATCAATGAAATAAATGAATTAAATCGCCATCTATGAAAGTACCTGGCACACTACAAATCTCAATAGTCAAATTGTTTGACTCCTTGAAATCTCAAACAGAGCTACTGCCTCTTTATTTACTCTACAATTTACTTCTGAAGATAACGTTGAGTAATTTCCTATTCCAGCCATCGAAGTATGGGAAGAACAGAAAGGGTCAGCAGCGGTAAGCTGTATGAGTGTTTAAGAAACTAGCCACGGACCAGGACCAGCAGAGCCTGCGAATGCGCGGCGATGTGACGACAAGGTTGTTGATGCCACAGCCTGTAAGGGGCGGCAGACAAGATGCCAAACAGAGGGACCCGCGTCTCTAAGGGCCGCCGGCTTAGCTGGGGCTGATCTGCCTTCCGCCTCCCGGGAGCCCCAGTCCTCGTCAGCGTCGTCAGGAGGATTACTCGCCCTAATTATCCCGGGAGGAAGACGCGCCTTTCCCGGAGACCGCTAGGCAACACTCACCACGGCAGCCTCCAGATTACTTCTCTCCGTGGGTGTGTGACTTCGTCGAAGCCACTCACACTTACAGTAGATTCTCACTGGCAAGGCTGCGAGCAGCAGAGGGCGGGGGAGCTGGGAAGAGGAGGAGGGAAGGAGGGTGGGAGGCGCTGAGCCGGGAGGCAGAGGGGACGCCAGAGCTCCAGACACAGCAGGAGCGCGCCTTGGCGGTGCAGTTTCAACCTCGCCTTCGCAGCCGCGCACACACCGCCTCCTACCCAAGCAGCGGGAACCGCAGCAGCTCCCGGGCCGTCGCAGCCCAGCTCCTCGCTCCTGCCCGCCGTCCGCCGTCAGTCCCTCCCCTCGTCAGCACTCAGCCCGCAGCTATTTCCTTCTGCCAGGCTCTTTGAACTCTGGATCTTTGCTTTTGCTCGCTGCTCTCCTGTTTTTCATTCTCCACATTTTCTCAACTACTCTTTCTTTATCCTTAGCCACCCTGCTTTTTTCCTCCTTAAAAAAAAAAAAAATCGGGAATTTCGCCTTAAAATGATTTGTCTTCCTTACCTTCGTCCATTTCAACACTGAAGACTGCAAAGAACCTTCACCTTTCCCCTAGTGGCATTTAAAAATTCTCAAACCGTAAAAGTATTTTTAAAAGGCAAAGGAACAGGACGCGAGACCCTCTTGACACCCTTGATCCGAGTCCAGAACTGCACTAGCAACCAGAACTCATATTTCATTTAACCCCACCAAAGGGGAAGGCGAGAAGAGCGAGAAGCAAACTTCAGCTATCTCAGCGGATCCGTGGTTCCCGCATTTGGAGGAGCCGCGTGCCAGAAGGCGTAGGACCCCACGGGGAGACAAGGAGGACTCCCGAGTCTCCCTTGGCGGCTCCTCGAGGCCGAAGCGGTGGACTGAGCCGCGCGGGACAGCTGCAGCGGAGGAGGCTCGGAGAAGATGCGGGGCTCGGGGCCCCGGGGTGCGGGACGCCGGCGGCCCCCAGGCGGAGGCGGCGACACCCCCATCACCCCAGCGTCCCTGGCCGGCTGCTACTCTGCACCTCGCCGGGCTCCCCTCTGGACGTGCCTTCTCCTGTGCGCCGCACTCCGGACCCTCCTGGCCAGCCCCAGCAACGAAGGTAGGGAGATGGGGGTGGGGACCGCGGCTACCTAGGGCGGAGGGGCTAGGCGGGGCCTGGGGAGTTCGGGTCTCAGCGCGCTGGACGCTGCTGCTGCAGACTAAATCGCACTCTCATCTCAAATTAATATTTGTCGTCCCCTTCCACTGGCCTTTTCGCTCCCCTCTGCGGTTTTTGGTTGCATTGTTTGACATTAGCTTCGGAGTGCTGGGCAAGGAACATGCATGTGGACAGAGGCTGGTTGGGGGGCTGGGAAGGTGGAAAACCTTGGGGGAAAGGAGGTCGAGGCCCGTACCAGGGGATGGGTGCGGCTGGGGCTCACTTAAGGCGCGTGGGGAAGTGACATTTAGGGCTTGAAGGAGTGGGAACTGTTTGAAGCTCAGCGACAAGGATCTCTGGAGCAGTGGGGCTTTTAGAAACCGTTATTTGAGGCCAGTGATGGGAAACGTTGTGGGGGTGGCTGGATGCTTTTATTTTTGGGGAAAGTGCCTGCTGGGAGCTGTTATTTAGGGCATCACCAGCTGCTATTCTGGGGTGGGTGGCAGGAGCTTTTATTTCTCATGGGAGGGGTATAGCGAAGGATAGAAGGCGCCCCACACTGTTGGGTGCCCTTCTTCTTGGGGGAGTTCATTGTCACACTCAAGCCAAGGTGGAAGAAGGCGAGAAGGTGGGATGCCGCGGGAGGAGGGGCGTGGGGGAGTGTCGCTGCTAGGAAGTTACTGCTAAAACCCAGCTGGGCATGTCTTAGAGAGGGAAAAGACCTGCTTTGGCCAGCACCTGATCCGGGAGTACCCAGTCCCCCTCCCTACCCCCAATCCTGCGCTCCGGACCCAGAATACTGTCCCTGCCTTTTTCTGGGAGAGTAGGGCCGGCCGGGAGCAACACCTGTGCCGTTCACCGTGCTCCCGGAGCAGTGCTCAGCCCCTCTGCCCGCCTGCCTCTTGGATCTGAGCCCTCTGCCTTTGGGTCCCCTCCATCCGCTCTCGCTCCTCTCCCACACCCGGATTGAGCTCGGGTCTCAGCCCAAGGGCGCATTACTCGCGGAGGGGCGGGAACAGCATCTCAGATCCAGATCTTTTAGCTCCACTATGAAAACAGAAAAACCTACCCCCTTTGGCTAGAACGGTGGGGTTTCGGTTTGGGGTTGTGGATACGACGCGTGAGGCTCAGAACCTTACAGAAATTCCTTCCACTCCTGGGCACGGGACACTAGACCGGAAAGATGAAGCAGCAGTGGTGGAGTCGTGTGTGTCCCCGTGACTTGCATGGGTTCAGTCTCCGCTGTAGGAGAAGGCGCTGAGCTGGTATCCCAGCAATGCCAGCTCTAAAGGAAAGGTGTGAAAGCAGGGCAGATAGAGGCTCCCTTCCCCCATCCCATGAACTTTGTCTTTAACCTCTAATTTTATTTTTTAAACGCTAATTAAAGACTTATTTGTATTTATCTACATTTATCTATATACATATATAGGTAATCTCTCACGCTTAAGGCAAACAATCGGGCATTTTCTCTTTCTGATAAAGTTGAAAAAGTGTTTTTGGGAGTCGTAGACCTTTTATTAACACCTTATTTGAAATTCATTCTGTTAGACGTCTGGAGGATTATAACAGCGTTAGAGGAGGCTCTTTTCTTAACTGTCTTATTCCACCAAAAGGGGCATCCTGGTTTGAATTTGAAGGGGTTTAACGGTAATGTCATTCATCCTTTCGTGTTTCCGTTGGATTTCAAGTCCTCTCTCCAGGTGTGATGGAAGAGGAGAACTTAGGTGGGGCTGAAAGGGTGTCGATCTTCTTTAGAAAATTGGAAGAACTGAATTCTCAGGGAGAGTGACACTGAATGGGAACAAGAGCCAAGACTGTGCAGGGAGGAAGAGGCAGAAGGAAAGAGAAGGAAGGGGAAACAGCGCCGGTCTCCTAAGGTGTTGAAAGCAGAGCTGGAATCTTGTGGAACATAGCCTGGCTGTTGCTGCAGATTTAACACCCATAGATTGTATTGTCTTACCTCATCTAGTCCGTCACACAGCAAAACTTGGACTACAGTGAGATGGGGCTTGGAGATCTAATAAAAAATGAGATGTACCTTACCACCTGGTGCTCTGAAAAAAGCTTGATGTTTGGGGTCACATTTTGTAATATGTCACTATTATACTTAATTGGAAATAAAATTGTATAAATACCTATGTCATTATCTAATCCATCCTATCTCAGCTGAGCACAGTTTTCCACCTATCCACTTAGTATCCTAGACCTTTATTTCTGCTCTGTGAGATATAGATTCTTCTCTTCTTGTTTCTCCATGCTATTGCTATAAATTGAGCAGCAGAGTGTATTAAAATACTTATTTGATAAAATGTTTGGGCTTTTTTAGAGATTCAGATTAGAGTTTTCCAATTTGTTTATTTGCTTCTGGAGGGACTTGGGAAGGTCAGGGGGGCAGAAAGATTTGATGTATATGCTGAACTCATTAATCACTTGTTCTCATATAATTTGTCTTCTGCAATCTACAGATGTTTAGTGATTTCCCAAAGACGGTGTGTGTGTGTGTGTGTGTGTGTGTGTGTGTGTGTGTGTGTGTGTGTATATTATGAATGCTCCCATTATGTGAAAAAAAATTTAAAACATACAGAATAAATGTGAGTGTACATTCATAGTTGCTATTCTAGTCATTTCTTAAATTTAACTTTGTTAGGTATAAGCAAGCAGAATTGAGCAGAAAAAGCTAAACATATATCTGGAATTTTGGACTTTTATGAAATGTATTTATTTGGTATGTATGAATATGTTGGATAGCAGACAATAAGAGGAAAATTTGCCCTTCAGTCTGAATTCTAAGCAATTTATAAGTTAAATATATCATTAGTAGTTTTAGTATATTGGTCATAAACTAAATGTGGAAGAATCCTTTGATTTACAGTATAATATTCAAAACTTTTATTATAAAAGATTTCAGAGGTATATTTAGAAACAGACTTGTCTCTGATCAAGCAGGACAAATATTAGCAAGTGTATCTGCAAGTGAAAATTTAAATAAATTTAGTAAGTAAAGGGTTCATGTCCATTGCTATGAATTTTGGAGGTGGCCCTGAACGTATTCAGTAACTGCCACTTTTTGCTGTCTGGAGATATATTTGTAAACAAGCATTATTTGACAAGTGCTTTTCACAGCAGGGTTTCTTGGCCAATTACTGCTGAACAGCTCTGCATTGAAAATGATTCACCCGCAGTGAATCAAGCTTAATTCATTGAAGCTACAGTCAGTAATGTCCCAGTAAAGTGCTTCTGACAGTTGTCAGCAGTTTGGATTTGAAAAGTCCGGTTTCTTGTCTCTGAATGTTTTGTTAGTTTGAGAAAGTGGGGTAGAAACACATAAGGTGGGAAGAAAAGGCTAAACTGCCTGAAAAACAATCATAAATTTGTACATGTTCTCCTTGGAAAGATAAAAAAGGGGAAAAAAAAAGTTTGTTTTAGGGTTTTTCTTGGCTTATAACAGAACCAGGCCCATAAAATAGATTGGAGGACATAATAGATTTGTAAAACTAAATGGCTTTATTCTGTGGCCTTGTCATTCCCTTGTAATTCATTTCCTTTTAGATAAATCGGCAGGACCCCACAGAAAAAAGGACAGTAAAATCATTTCCTCACCAGGACATTGCTGAACAAGAAAAGAGAGCTATTACCCCTATTTAAATCATAGATTGTTGAAACTACAAGGGACCATGAATAGTTTTGGCTTTTTGCTTAATAAACCATGAAAAGGGGACCTAAGTCTTGACATTTTAAGCTCCTTTTGAGGTAGACAAAGATCTTCTTGAGTGTTAGGGTGACAGGTAAGAGTATTTCATTTCCTCATATAAGACAAAGAGGACAGTGAACAATTTCTGCATTTAAAACAAAGATTTTTCTTTGATTGGAAATATTCTTCTTGTAATATTGTCATTTGGAAATACTGTTGGCTCTTTATTCCAATTCACATAAAATATAGTTGGTATGAAAAAAAAGTTCACTTTTTACACCTAGAAAAAATTATTTACTATAACATATTTGTATTATTATTCTCTATAAAATATGACTACTTAAAGTATATGTGTTTTGTAGCTTTACATGCAAATTAAAAGGAAATGATATAGGTATTTACAGCAAACATTTCTAAACTTTTTAATTACATATTTTATTCAGAATTGATTGCTGCTATTGAGAAAATAACTGTGCTTCAGTTATTTCCACCACACTTTTGTTGATTGACTCTACCACTTGAATCTCCTTTGTCTGGAGTGCTTTTTTAAATGTATTTGCTTGAATGGCAATTAGTTTCTTTTTCATTTGGTAGAAAGCTTTCTACCTTTGACTGTAAAAATAGAGTATAATGTACATGATTATATTAGGTAACTATAGTTATTATCCATTTTATGAGTCAAATTTAATGTTCTTTTTTCAAAAGAAAAATATAGTGTTCATATTTCAAAGAAATAATTGCTGAACAAATCATCGATAACTCCTTAGACATTTTTAAAATTTAAATTAGCATATATTTAATATATTCTACTTTATTACTGAATAGTTTCAATTTAAGTTAACAGGGATACCTATTTAAAGATTATGACATCATTTTAAACAATCTTAAAATAGCTCACAATGGTTTTTTTAAAGCATCAGAATTAATTGAGGTTTGAATTTCACATCTTGCTTATTAATCATTAAAAATTGATCGTAGCATTTGCTTTTTCTTTTCAGAAAGAGTGAATTGTTATTATAAAAGCAATATTAGAGTCAAAAATGTCAACTCTTACTTAGAAACTCAGAATGATTCTTACTATTATAATATCTCTAGTGAGTATATTTCAGGTGGAGAATGGCTCCTACTGAGTAATGCATATTTATTTTATCAAAAGTTATGTAATCCATAGGATAGATAAGGGTTTCTTCAAAAGAGTTATTATAGTCCATTGTATACATATATACCTAATAACAGTTAACTGATTTTAAAAATTTATCATATGTACTATCCTTGTGTAATTGGTAGATATTTCTATGCGTGTATATAAAGGTAGATAAAAAGAAAAATGAGTTCTGAAGGCTTTGTAAACACAGATTAAAATGGGTTCATATATTTTAGAAAAAATTATTAGTACCTATCTTTAATCAACAAAATGTTTATTGAGTGAATGCATTAGCGATAGAAAATACATAAATAACAAGAGATTTTCTAATTTATTAATTACAATTTTTGAAGGCACTATATGACAGTTAGAAAACTGACAATTATTAGATGTTGAAAATGTAGTATAAATAATTGGTGCCATTGAAAATGTTTACTTAAAAATACGAATGATCTATTTTTTAAGTATTTGGTTTTGAACTTCCAAAACAATTAGCATGAATTCTTAGGACAGTTTTTCTCTATTTAATATTTACTTTTAGTTTCTGACTTTCCAGACATCTGTTTGTATTCAATTAATGAGATAGATTTTAAAGTGTTTGAGCAAGGTAAGAATGGAAGCAGTGTAGCAATTTTAAATATAAATTTTGAACAACAACTTATTTTTGACAATTCATTTATTAACATACACAAAATGTTCTCATAATAAAGAAGCTGTTACAAAAATAGAATCTGATGTCATATAAATTGTAGTGTGAAATAGGTATTTCCATATGAAGCTCCAAATAAATAGTGGTGCAGCTATTTTTGAATTTTAAGACTTTATTGGAATTTGCATTTTTCTTTTGACCCTATAGAGTTCCCATACAGAGGATTTATTCATTGCAATTATTCTTATCACATAAAAGAAAGGTATGGCACTAATTTTAAAATTCCTATTATAATAACAATAAGAAACATTTAATTGAGTGGCTTAAAATGTAATTCTGATCTATTAACTTCAAGAATCAGATTTTAAAATTCCCATTTAACCTATTTTATTACGATCTTAAACAATTGTTACCTGATATAATCTATTAGTGCAAAGAAAAATAAATAGAAAGAAAAAGTGCTATAAGATACGTAAGAATTTGAATTGTGTCTGGTGAAATTTGTAGTAATTGAAGGTCTTGTTTTTTTTGTTTTTTGTTTTTCCCTAAAAGTTCAAATTTTCATCCAGTATCCCTAATGAGAATCCCAGGTGTTACAAAGTCATAAAATAAAACTGTAATTTAGTAGGTGTCCACTTGGAGTTCTTAAAAACTCTGTGGTTTGGTATGATGACATTTATTGTCATTTTAATGTTAGTAGAACTTTGTGAAATGATTTTTAATTGATAGTAATTTAAAGAAACCATAAGCAGTCACTTCTATATTTAAAAATTGCCTGAAAACCCCTTTTTAAAAAGTGTGTGTGTTTTGCCTTTAGAGTGCCATTTAATTGTATCCCAGTTTAAAAAGTCCTAGTAGGTTCTATTCATAATTAAACTTTTCTGTAGCTCTTCTTTTCCTGTAGGGTTTGCAGTCTTTAGTCTCTGATCAGCTTATGTGTTACTTTATTAATATATCTTAAATTATTACTTATACTATAGGCGAGCATAACAAAACTTTGTCGGACAAAAGTAGAACCTAGGGCGTGCCTTCTTTCCTCTGTGTCTTTCAGTGATAAAGTGTTCATGCCTTTAATCATTGTGTGTTTATCAAGCAGAGTGCAATAACTTGCCTGGGATTTTGGCGTATGTGCCCATGGATGTGTGTTGAGTGTGTGGAAAGGTTGTTGGAAGGCTGGAAGAAAGGGTAGGGAGAGGGATGTCAATATGATATCACCATAAACTTGATATTAATAACAGTTTTGAGTAATGCTTTCAATCTTATTTTTAAAAAATATCACCCCTGCCCACACACACACTCTCACACACTCACGCATTCTAATTTACATTTGTTTTACTATGACCCTGAAGATAAAACCCCAGCCTAATGAAAAAAGCATAAATAAATCCCTAGTTAATTGTGTTTCATAAATTTGTGGGTTTTTTTTTTTTCCTTCTTTTTCTCTGTAAGATCTGTTTTGTTGAGTTATGCCAAGCACTTGTTGTGTTGGACACCCCACAGATTAAATAATTGGGATTAAAGTGTCTGTGATAATTCTAATTATGTTTTAGTTGCTGGACTATTGCCCAGGCCATCTTCTGCATTCATCAAGCTTGTCTTCAGTTCTAAATACACTAGCCACACAACTCTGTTAAGTAGATGATTCTGATAAAAAATAAAAAAATAAAAATAAAGAGCCAAAACCTGAGGGTTGAAATATTTTACATATGCTTTGCAAGAACATGTTCTTACTTGGAAACGTGTTTCAGGCTAAGTATTGGAAGATTTAGAGAAAATACAGTCTGTTCTTTTGCTAAGAGATGGGTAGTGTCTTTTTTCTCTTATATTAATTTTACACTCTTATTTTCATTTGTCATGTCTCTCTCCCTTCCTTTCTTCCTCTTTTCTTCTTTCTTTTCCTGCCTCCTTCTATCCGCGACTAAGTCAAAATGATTTAAGAAGGTAAGATCCCCAGCCTGTTTTATTCCAACACCCTCAAGGAAGTCAAGATTTCAGATTGTGTGTTTGTTAAGAAGATAATATATAGTCTTCTTATAAATAAATTGTGGGACTCCGCCTACAGAATAGATTGTGTCAAACCCAGTTTTTTTTTCACTTAATTCATACATTAGAAGTTTTTAAGACATCTCTGTCAGTTTTGCCTTTCTTATAAGACAGCTAACTTATTTACTTTGCAATGACAGCACCTTCCCTTTCCAGGATGCTTGTTAATGTCTTTTCTAAGGAAAGGCAAACTCAGTAGGCAGATCCGGCTGGCACCAGTTCAGCCCAGCAGTCCACAGCAGGAGCTTGCTTAGAGAGCCAAGTTCTAACTTTCACCCAAAGCTTTCACCATGTGTACTAGCAGAAAAGGTGAGGCTGACTGCCCAGCCTCATGGAAGATGATAATGCACTGTCATCTCACTTAAGAGTTTTGCTCTAGGCAGTGTAGTAATGCCACACTGGGCCTCCTAAGATGGGGGATACAGCCAGACTTCTGAGGTACAAGATACGTGAAAACAGCTGTGTCTGAAGAATTTTAACCACGCCTAGTTTCAAACCATGATATTTGATATCTCTAGAAGGAGGGAAGGCAACAATAACAACAGCAAAATTACCTTAATCATGCAGATTTGAAGTCACTGTTTTTGATTTAAACTTGTGAAACAAAGTAGGGAAAAAATTAGTTGCAGTGGGAGTACAGAAAAATCAACAACAACATCAATAACAAAGCAAACAAACAAAAAGTTAACCAAATCTAACTGTTTTGAATTCAATAACAAATATGGTTTCAGTTTTTGTTTGTGCTAGTCTCTAACATTAACGCTAAATTATTGGCCCTCATTTGTTTATTTTAAACTTCAGTTCAATTATCTGTATTATGGTAATAATGGTACTGCCTACTTCATATAATTGCTATGGAAAACAAATAAAACCATTTTCTAATTATTAGAGCAATGCACAAATATAGGTTGTAGAGGAACAGAGGAAGTCTGGGAATGTAACTGTTTCAATGCCCTCCATGGTCTGTGTGTTACTCTTCGTTTGCTGGGTAAGGATAAGAATAAAAGATTATGTTATTTGAGGGAATTTCCTTAAGAAAAGGAGTAGAAAAATATTCTATTTTGCAAGTGTAACACAAACAAGGATTTCATAAACACTTTGCTCATGCCTCAAGTGACATGGAAGTGGCCCATGTTCTTGAGTGTCCTGTAGCTTAATTTGTATTAACTTCATGATAATTATGCCTCTTTTAGAAAGGGGAGATGTAGAGACCAGGAACCCAGCTCAACCATGGTCTTTGACAGTGATATGGTCTTGAACCATCCACCTCAGATTCCACATCGTTAAAATGAAGATGTAAAGGCACACCCACAAGGTTGCTGAGAAAATAAAATAATAATGTGCCTATGTAGCCTAGTACATTTCCTAAAGCCAAGTGGGTACACCAAAATATTAGTCCCTGTCTTTTCTCCCTTTCTGCCATGACTACATATAGAATATTTGAGGTATGATTTCACACTCACAGATCATCATCTTCCTTGCATTGTATGATTAAAAGGAATCTAGGCTTGGAAAACAATCTGAGAATAGGAATTTACATGCACATTTTCCATAGAGCTATCCAAGGTAAAAACCAACCATATGACATTATCTTGACTTTCTGTTGGTTTTCCTCATTATTTAAAATTGAATATTGGAATTTGATTAGGAAATAAATGGAAAACTGTCAGTACAAGGGTCATGGGTTGTAAATGTTGTATTTTACCTCATTTGCCCTCAGGTAGACTGGTAGAGGGCAGATTACTTTGTTTTAATTTTTGCCACAAATCATACCAATAAATATTTTCAAATATTTTGAACATTTAGTCCTATAAGAATAGTATGTTATCAGTTTTACTTTTAAATACACACACATATGTATAAAATGTCATATATATATAGTCTATATAGAAATTCATTAAAAGACATGAAAAATGCTGCTGAAAGTGAACAGTTGGAAGAATTAGATTCTTAGAAATTACTAATATTATGAGTCTATACCTTTACTTTTAGTTTGAAATGTATAGGTTTCTCATCTGTTTGATTATGTGCAGAGTTAAAAATATAACCTGGAAAGATATTTGAATTTTTATATTTTCAAAAGGTATTAATGTAATTTTGTAAGGCTTTTCTTTTTTACTTAGGTGAGCATAAACAGGTAAAATAAATTTGGAATATATTATATTTAGATCTGCTTTTAAAATGTATGCCTGTGTTTGCAAGCTCATGAATGCACACACCTGTATAAAGTAATCATAACTAACATTTATGATTGACTTACTGTGTGGGGGACATTGTTCTAAGTGGTTTACATATGTATTAATTTATTTTCCTCAAAACAAGTCTTAAAAAATGTATGTGAAGTCTTAGAGACATTTCCTCTCATTCTTAGTCATAGCTATAATTTTTTCCCCCTTATTAAACACTTAATCAGCTGCTGGTCATCATACTCTTATACAATGATTTACCTCCTATTAATATCTTCTCTCTTCATTGTCCAGATACTCACTAGCACAACAGGAGATCTGTTTCCACATATTTTCCTCTTTCCAATTCACAGCATCTATGCTTTACCTTTCCTATTTTTTTTTTTTTTTTTTTTCTGTTACTCTAGTGTATAAACAATCCAGTTCCCAGTCTCTAGCCCAGACTAGATACTGCATATCTCGGCTTGCATACCCAAAATCCAATTAAGATTTTGTTAAGAGGTGCTATCTATTGCTGATCACTACCTCTTGCTCTGTTAAAAATAGAGGAGAGTTTTTAAAATAGTTTTATTCTAACTCATGATAGAGTATATTATTTTAGGCAGCACTACTTTTTATAACAAGAGAGAAGACTGAAAGGTTTCCTGGAAAATGCACACACCTTTCATCTCCTGTCCAAGCCAACCCTTTGGGTGCTTTTTTCCTCCTTTACCTACAAGGTTATATTAAATATTTTATAATCAATATTTTGTAGCATTTATTATGAAAACCGCTATTCCACATGAATCTCATAACAAAGTCTGCAGAATAGATTCAAGAAGCTCAATGTTAATTAGGGAACTGAAACAAGAGAGTTTGATCTATTAAAAAATTAGATCTAGTATCAAAGCCAATGTCTTATTACTGCAGAATCAGTGCAACTTTTAGCGGAGGCATAGCAAAATGGTAAAACCATGGGCTCGGGTTCAACTATTTAGAGCTGTTTGACTTGGGCAAGCTAGTAAACCTCTTTGTGCCTATGTTTTCTTGTCTGTGAAATGGGATGATTATAACAATATGGTATATAATTGAAAATATTGAATTATTAATAATGTGCTCCATAAAAGTTCTAGCATATAGTAAACAATATATAATTTTTAAGTATTACATGTGTTAAAACAGTATGGTTGGCACTCTGACATTGAGCAAGGTCTACATTTCTACATTAGTTAGTGAGTACTGTCTAATATTCATTGCAAATGGAAATGCCAGAAGAAAAACACTTGACTTCAGCTCAATAGCTCAAGCAGTCTTTATTTACTCCCAGGGTAAAACCTTTCAATAGTCCTCCAGTGCCCTCAGGATAAAATCTAACTCCTTGAACCTGAGTACAGAGTTCTTAGTATTTTGTTTCTTGCCCACCTCTCCTGCCCATTCCCCTTCCTTGCACTCCAGTTCCTGTGGTGGAGAACTGCTCTGAGTGCAGTAGGATTCTGTGAGCTCAGTCAGAAATACTCATATCTTTTCTTCACTAAATAATTTGATATTTATGCCTAGGTCTGTACAAGATTTTCCCAGGATTGTGTGCCCATTTTTATTCTAGGTGTTGCCTATCACACTGAGATGGAATTGTGTTTTTGCTTGTCTGTACATTTCTGATCTTTGATGGGAATAGAGATCCTTGTAAAACGTAAAGGTTAACTAGAAAAAAAAAAAAAAAAAAAAGCTCTCTTGTGAACTGAGAATCACCACTGAAATAGCATGATTTGCCAAAGACAGCAAGTTAGTTCCAAAAAAGCTGGCAGTAAAATTTCTCCTTCTTCTTTCTTTCTTTTTTTTTTTTTTTTTTTTCATATTCCAAATGTATCAATATGAAGAAAGCTTGCCTGTCTGTAAACTCAATGAGAGCCAGCTCCAATTCTTGCTATTCCATATGGAGCATCTGTAAAGCATGTTATAATCTATACATTTATGTTTAGTGAACGAATAGTATTAAGTGACTTATTTGTTTCTTTAAAGTCACTGCTATTAAGTACACCAAGTCTTACCTCATTACTGTGCTGCTGGTGAAGCCAACATAGCTTTTTTCATAAATCCATAACAGAATCTCTGGTATTGTAGTCTTTGCTAAACTGAAAAGTTACCAACTAAAAAATTGTATGATTTGCCAACCAAAGCGAGTTAATTCCAGGAAATTTGTTAGTAGAATACTGTATTTTAGACTTACCAGAAGTAGAAATGAGAAGAAGTTTCTACTGAGATTAGCAAGCTGCTAGAAAACAACTCATAGACATCCTGTGCTCACTATCTCTTTGTAATTTAATCAACTACAGCTTTCTCAAGGCCCCTGCTTTCTTATGATAAATTCTCAACATTCATGTAACTTGAACAGCTATCAGCCAACATAAAATAATTTTTTTATTTTTTGTTTTAAACATCTCTTAATTTTACTTCCAGAAAAACAATTAATATAAAACATATGTTTCTAAATGGTTTAAATTTCTTGGGGGCAGAAGGATTTACTCTTTCATTTGTTCTAGATTTCTTGGATTATTTTGACTGTCACTTATTTTATGAAGTACTTTAGATTTACAAGCTGTCAAGAATTCTTAATATCGGAGAGAAAACGGCAGAAAAATTGATGTTATCAATGATGTGAATAGAACAGCATTATAAGATAGATTTATGTGGAAGAAAGTTTAAAATGAGTGATAAAGGTTTTTTAAGTACAGTTTCGTTAGCATCTGGTGAGCGTTTTAAATTAACTATTTCTTCAGAAAAAAAAAAAAGCACATTTTCATTTACTCTAAAATAATACCAAATATATCCAAAATATCACAGGGTTAATATTAGATTCTCCTAATCTATAAGAGTTCTTTGAATTAAATTTTCCTCTAGATGGGAGGGTTAAAATTATAACTGCTATGGGGACTATTATCACACAATCACCTTTAATTTTCACAACAACCCTGTGTAATTGAAATTATTGTTCCAGTTGATGGAGTAAAATTGGGTTTTGGGAAAGTTCAGTAATTTTTCACTAGATCATATAGCACATAAATTGACAGGATAGAATCAGGTGTATATGACTCTGGACCTCTGGGTTGCACCCATTTGCTAGAGATTACATTTATCTAAATATACTTAGTATTATGATTTGTATTTTATTTATGCTTACCATCTTTCAAGGAAGGAATAATGTTTTATAAAAAGAGTATGCTTTGGCCAGGCACTGTGGCTCGCGCTTATAATCCCAGCACTTTTAGAGGCCAAGGCAAGCATATTGCTTGAGCCCAGGAGTTTGAGACCAGCCTGGGCAACATGACATAATCCTGTCTCTGCAAAATATACAAAAAATTAGCCGGACATGGTAGTGTGCACCTGTAGTCCCAGCTACTCAGGTGGCTGAGGTAGTAAAATAACCTGAGCCCTTGGAAGTTGAGGCTTCAGTGAGCCCTCATCATTCCTCTTCATTTCATCTTGGGCAACAGAGGGAGATCCTTTCTCAAAAATTAACATACTATATATATACAGTTTGAGAAAACAAATGAAGATAAAAATAATATAAATATATGCACAAGGAAACATGAATATGGAATGTGGAAATATGCATATGGAAAACTCATATCAAGAAAATCTCACTATCATCAATGTTAAAGCAATTATATAGAAAAGTTAAGCATAGGCTTTCAGTTACACAGTTCTCACTTCCTGATAGAAAACCTGTCAGTTCATCAGGTAATTGACATTTTTTTTTTTTTTTTTTTTCCAACTCTGGGGTTTGAGAGAAGCTATCATAGTGGTGCTTTTGTTTGAAGGATGCCATGAATAATATTTTTATTTTTCACTGATTATCTGTTGGATTCTTGTATAAGTCACTGTGGAAAACCATGGACATAAAGTTAGCAGTGGTTTTAAGGACTTTTTTTTTTTTTTTAAGCAACAGCAGCAGCAGTAAATTCAAAAGAAATCACTGTGGAAGCTTAATACCTAAAGCAGGTAACAAAAGAATTATTGGGTTTCCTGGCTGTTTTTTTGTCTCCTCTTTCCCTCCATATGCTTGTACTTCTGAGACATCTTTTTAGAATCTCCAGGCCATTCTGAGCTCAGTTTAAAAACTACTATGATAAAATATAAAAGGAGTGCTGTATAGAAGATCAGTGTGATATAATCCTGACTTGTAACTTTCCATAAATCTGCCTAAAACAGAAATTATAATATCTTGTGAAGTTTACTTTAAACCAATGGTCCCTAACGCAGAGGTGCTCATTAGAACCAACCTCAGAATATTGTTAATTATGCTATGTCTGGACCCACCTAAACTTATGGAATCATAATTGATTAAAGCAAATTCTTTGGAAATTTATACTTTTGCAACCTGGAAATCTGTAGTTTTAGAACACCCATAGATAATTCTGATCTTTATCCTTGTTAAAGAACCCTTGCTTAGAACAGAAATACTTAAAGTGAGATGTGTACTGACACCGGAACCAGTCTGCAATTGTATCAATATAAAGATTGAGAGTTAGCTTTTAGAGACTGTTATTGCAATTTGACATTGCTACACAATACAGACAATACAGCTGTGTAATAGGCAGATTCACCTCATTGAGCCAAAGGCATAGCTAGCTCACTTCTAACTCTAATTAAGTGAGCATAAGAATTACTTGGATCGGTAGTTGTGTGGGAACTTCTAAAGTGCAGTCGCTTGCATTTTCGTCTCCACCTAATGTCCTGATTTTGTAGTTTTATAAAGAGTCAATGGATTTTTAGTTTTAAAAAGGTACTTCTGGTGATTTGAATGTGGGTGATAGAAATATCACACTTCAAAAAAACTGTTTATTTACTTACATGTATATATCACCTATGACTCGTGCTTAGAAAATGCTATGTAAATGGTTTCTATTGTTAATAAAAGGGAATATGAAAGTGTTCTAAGGCTAAAGGGGATATAGATGATATTCAGGTAACACTATGTACATTAAGGAAATACAAGATGTTAGCGAATTGTAAAAACAAGTATCACTGTGCAAAAGAAAAATGAATTCTAAGTGTGATTTGATGCATATTCAATGATATAATCACTGATTTGAAAAAATTGATCCTCAATGTATATGCCTTGATGTATGTATATATGTACGTATGTATGTATATCTCGTTCATATATGTATGTGTATATATGTGTATATACGTATATATAGCAAAGCATATACACATACATGCACACACATATATAAATGTATATTTATATATATTTAATATATAAATAAATACATATTTAAATATATATGTATCTGTAAGGGTAAATGTTTATATCGTTATATCCTATCTAATTTAGAATTTATAACAGAATATAACTATCTAAATTAGATATTATAATTTAGATAGATAACTATAATTTAGATAGGTATATATAAAATATATTTGTGTGTTTATATATAAATATATATTAAAAATAAAACAATAAGAACATATATATATATTATATATGTATCTGTAAGTGTTAAATGTTAATTTATATAATCATATCCTGAGAGTCTGATTTAAGAGATTCAGATGGATGACCTAACAGGTAATATAAATTCAAAGGAGTTTCTATTCTCAGGGCCAAGCTATTAGAAGACCAAATGATAATCAAGATACTTCCTGTTTTATTTACTGATGCATCCCCAAGCCTTATTACAATTCTTGGCAGTTAAGTAGATACTCAATAAATATTTGTTTAATGAATGAACCATCATTGTAGGTGTTATATTCTATATAACTTGAACAAAATTTAAGGCAGTAAATTGGATTTTCTAGTTCATTGTGTATATATTATCTGTAGAATTATATTAGGTTATAAATAGAAAAAACTATCCAACAGTGTTTTACAATATTTTCTTTTTATCCCAAGAAAGAAGTTTGAGGGTAGACGTCTGGTGGCTTGGGTTCTGTGAAGACAGAAGTCTGTGTTTTTCTTGGCCTCACTCTCATGCTCATTGTGTTATGGTTGCAAGAATGCTAATGCATCTGCCAGTATTACAACCAATTCAGAATAAGAAAAAGGGAAAGAGAAGCACCAATAGCCATGTCAGCAGCATTATTCCTTTAGTTTAATCAACAAAACTTTCCCAGAAATTGGCAAGCAGATTGCTGTCCATATCTCATTGCCAGACCTATGTAACAAGGCTACCAGATCCAAGGGGAGGCTAAGATAATAGCAACATGGTTATCATTGCTTGCTAAGACCCCTCTGATCCACGGTCTGATATGAAGCATAACACTGATATTATGATACTAAGGAAAGGAAAAGGATATGAGTAATTAATAGGCATAAAACAATGTCTGCCACAATATCACAGAAAAATGAAAGTACTTTTATTTCACATTATTTCCTTTATTTTGTATTTTCTTTGTAACCTTTGAGAAAGGACAAATGGCCAACTACTGCAGTCATTTTGTGACCAAAAATCGATTATAGGTACTAGGTCAACTAGACAATTTTATACACTGTTATGATATATAAACCGTTGTATTTTAACAGACTAATTTTAAAATATTTTCCTGCTATCATGAATGTTAGTAGTTATTTTGAGATGGATAATTAGTTCTGGGTACTAAAATGTTTGTGATCAGCCACCTAAAATCATTTGGTACAGTATTTGTATTTTGTTAGTATTTTTGTCTGTATTACTTTATATTATATTTATATTTATATATTATATAAATTTATATATTACTTTGTATTATATTTATATTATTTAAATGATAAAACATTAACCAAATATTTTAAAAAATTGGATAAAAATCATTATGTAGGGTTTACATTAATATTAAATTTTGACTAAACTGCAAGACTGACATGCAATAATGACAAGTTGTCAGCAAAAATTTGGGTCACTTCTCATTTTATATTAGGACTACTGGGTCATCTAGTTGTATGCTTATTTTTGGTACATGCCATCACTTTAAAATATAGTCTATGAGTTTGTGTGACTTTCTGTCTCCTGTAATCCTCATTTATCCTGCCCTGAAGTCTGGAAAGCTAATGATTATATAGGTTGTTTTGAAGTTTGGTATATAATTTGCTTAAGCATTAGAGGTAATTAAGGACTAAGGTAAGGATCCCTTCAAAACAAAGAATCAGCTTTGCTTACATTTTTAAATTCAATTTTAATATAGTAGTTTTTAGTGTACCTTTGTCTTTTTAGGGCAAATTCATACCATATTTTGCCCCCATTAACATGCTTAAAGCAAAGTGAATACTAAAATAAAAAAATAAGAAAAGAGAGTTCATTATTACTTTATTGCTTTCTCATTTCCTTTCTGCAATCTTGTAACTTACTTTTGAAAATTTGATACTAAAATGTGGTTTTTCCAGGAAAATCGAATGTCTATTCTGTTTAGATTGACATGCCTGAAGATTTTCATCTGATATATAATAAAATAGAATATTATGATGATGCTGGCTTCTGTAACATACTATTTTCAGTCATTGATCTCATAAAATTCATTGATACGTAGGATTAAGTGGTTCAAAAGAGTGAACCTTTGTATTTCACAAGTCAAACACTGGGGCGGGTATGATATATATACAAGAGAAAGAGCTTTGGAGTTAGATATACTTGGATTTAGATTTCAGCTATGTGCTTATTAGTTCTGGGACCTTGGGCTCTTGCCCTATTAGTGTTTTTAAACGTCCATACCTCATCTGTAAAATGGGGAAAATAATATACTAAAGGATAATTGTTAGGATTAAGTGATATAATATACATTAAGTACAGAAATATATAATTTTAGCTTCAGCCGTTTCAGTCACTGATGTTACAGACATGAGGATTGAGGCCCTCAAAGTAAAATTATTTCCTCAAGTCACACAGTAGCAGAACCAGAACCATAGAACTAATGAGTATTCTCTATGCAATGAAGCATTCCCAAAGTGAACTGTGAATATGCACATTTATGTCAAGTAGTGAGGACAATGTTTTGTTTTTGAAGGAAACAGCCTCATATTATCTATGTACATAGTAGGGTGGAATTCAGCTGCTTTATGTGAAGTAGTCTGTGATGTAAAGATTTTCAGGCTTCATATATCATCTAATGTTGGCTTTTCTTTTTAGAATAAAAACAGTATGTAAGATTATACATGTTTGGTTACCATACCTGACAAGATAGCCACCAAAAACCATACGGTGTTGCTCTTTACATGCAACATTGTTCTGTGAATATAGCAGACTGTTCGTTAGTCCCAATTTAGCTGTCGGTAGACTACTGTACGAGCTCTGCCTTAACACTTCGTACAGACAACCAGTGGATACTATCTCTGAATTCTTTTCTGCCATCTCCCTGGGTTTACACTTTTTTAGGCTATTAACAATTCAAAACCCTTCGTAGACATTTCCGATTGATTTTTCCTTCCATCATAGTAATATGCTTTATGGTATGATTATTCTACTGCTTAATTTTTGAAGAGCAATGTCTATAACTTCTTTGTGGTGATGAAAAATACTTTGGGGTAAAATAAAGAAAGATGAAAATATTTTGAAATAAAAAATTAAAGGCATTCATTATTTGCAGCAAACAAGCATGATATTAAGATTTAAAGGGACAATAAAAATAATCTCTTTTAGGAATCATTTCAAAGATAATGTGAAAATTTAAGTGACTAGTTTTTAAAGGGCACTAGAATTCTGTGAATGCAATTTTTGGAAGTATTAACATGATGGAAGGAGAATAGACACTGGAACGGAGACATAGGTTTGCCTTCAAGCTCTGCCACTTACAAGTTGTATCAGTTAGTATGTCTTCCTCTTCAAATAACAGCAAATAACTTCCCCACTGGATTAAGCAACAAAATTGATTTTTCCCACATAAAAGCAATTCCTGAGAGAGGCAAGTTTCAAGTTTAGATGGATTAACAACTCTATGATATAATTTGGAACCAGATACTTCCCATCTCTTCACTCTGCCAAACTTAATCTGTAAGCTTTGCTCCCCTGCTGATTCTACTTATTTTCTCTAGATGACTGTATGTTCCAGGAAATATATCCATACCCAGCAGTATCCAAGGCAGTCAGGAATTTTCTTTACTAATATTTTCTACCAAAATTCCCTTCCTTTGCAGATCTCCTTCACAGACCATTGGAGAGAACTGAATCAATAGTGGGACCACATAATTGAAATTGAAATAAGTTCATTTTTGCTGAAATGGGAAAATAGAGAGACAAACAAGCTTGAATAAAACTGGAGAAGAAAAACCCTGGAAGGACTTACGTTAAAATAATAAGAGAATATTACAAGACTGAAGTAAGAGAGGGACATGATTGTATTGGTGGTTTGCAAAGATCTTTCTGGAAGCAGTATTTTGAAGAAATTGTTAAGGATCATACCTTTTTCTGCAGAGAAAGCAGTTAGGAGATTTTTCAAGTGAAAAATTATGGCAAGGATTTAATTGGACTGGACTGGCTATACTGTGGAATGAAACAGAGCAGGCGATTTAGAGGGTTATCATTGGCTGTGTTAGAATCAGTAGGATTTGGTCAGTGATTCAATGTGAGGCTAAAGGTGAAGAAAGGTTGACTCAGATATCTGGAGAGAACAACTAGTTTTTTGTTTTGTTTGTTTTTGAGACGGAGTCTCGCTCTGTTGCCCAGGCTGAAGTGCAGTGGCGCCATCTCGGCTCATTGCAAGCTCCGCCTCCCAGGTTCTTGCCATTCTCCTGTCTCAGCCTCCGGAGGAGCTGGGACTACAGGCGCCCGCCACCACGACCGGCTAATTTATTATTATTATTATTATTATTATTATTATTATTATTATTATTATTTAGTTTTAGTAGAGACAGGGTTTCACCGTGTTAACCAGGGTGGTCTCGATCTCCTGACCTGTTGATCCGCCCGCCTCCGCTACCCAAAGTGTTGGGATTATAGGCATGAGCCACTGCTCCCAGCCAGTACAACTAGTTATATGGCATTACACTCATTGAACTAGGGAACATGGGAACACAATTTTTATTTTTACTTCTGTATAGAGAAGATACTTTTTTCATTTAGGGACAGGCTGAATTTGGGGATGATTATATACCATAAATGTGTTAAGAACCAGCAGTCAGTTTTACAAATTTATAGGAATTTTAGGAGAGAGAGATGGACAAAATAAATGGATTTGTGTGATCATTAACATTTAGGTTGTAACTCAGAAGTTCATGAGCTACTCTGGAAGAGTCCTTACATTGGGGCATATGCCAATATCTCCTTTAAAACCAACCATATGGCAAACAGAAAGTAAACATATGAGCCCTTCTCTATCCTTAATAGGCTGATTCAATATGCATGGACTGGCACCAAGACTTAGTTCTTTTAAAAACTCCTTTTACATTTTGATGTTAAGTTTTAATCAAGAATTATTGGTGTAGTGTGAGAAGCAAAGGAAATCTACAAAAATGAGGCATTGATAAAAATCGAGGTTTGAAGGGATGGTACAGTAAGAATAGCTTATAAAGGAAAGAGGAAGAAGTAGCTAGAGAGGTAGAAGAAAACCACAGAAATCTGCAGTCACTGAAGATGAAAAGTGAGATTGTTTGTCTATCATGGTCATGACCAAATGCTGCCAAAAGATAAGGCAAATTAGGAGCTTAGAGCCACACAATTATCACTAGTGAATTTAGTAACAGAAATTTTGGTAGAATAATGGGGGTTGAAGTCAGATTGTAATGGATTAGGTAAGGAATGAGGAAGATGTGAGGAAATAATAGATAGGTGTGTTGACAATTCATTCAATAATCTGAGTTATAAAAAGGACAGAAATAGGGCATTCACTGGATGGGAATATGAGGTTTACTTTTGAATATATTTTAATGAAAATTTTTAGAAAATGCTTTGTGGTTAATATACAAAAGGCCTAGTTACCTAAATATAGGTTTGTCAGGTAATGTTCATGGCTCATTTGAGCCATGGTTTACTTAGAATGAAATCAGTCTCTGGTTGTGCAGTTTTTCTAAAGCTATGTTTAGCTGCCATGGTTCATGTACAAACAAGGTAGAATCATTCTTGATTAGAGTCTTTGGATGTCTAGGGAAATAGGTGGGTGCAATGCAGTCATCTAACATTTAGGTCTTAACTGGGGGACTGACTTGGCTGCAGAAAACAATAAGCAGTGCTTATGGTCTGTTACTAAGGTCTCAGTTACTGCTGTATGCATAAATTGCCTAGTACAGAATCTGACACAGAGTAAGCATTCCACAAGTGATTTCCCCACATTTCTTCTTCTTTTTTCTAAAAAAGATTGTGCATATGGATTGCTCAGAATTGTAAAATAAATACTCTTCCATTCATTGTCTGAAAATACAGTTGGTTGTGGCTTCCTGCCTTCGAGTCAAGGGATGCCAGAAATCTACATAACACTTCTAAACCTATAACATAATTTTCCCCAAATTTACAAATCTAGTTTACCAATGGGAAACACATGTCCTCTTTCTCTGCACTCATTTTGTAAACTGTTCTTTGTTCCCTGCAGCAGTTGTCAAATTATAAAATTTAGCCTGAAAGCGAGAAATCGCATCTGTGCTGATTGGGAGCATGAAGAGAGGCTAGACAGCTGTATATCTGGGGTTTGTTCCCACAGATTAGTTAAATGTGTATTGTAATCGAATCCAGTAGCTTTTCTGATATTGTTAAATGGAAGTCAATAAGCAAGCATCCATCAGAAGTCTCTAGTATGCAATGCCACTTTGATTCAATGCCTTTAGAGAGTGAAGGCCATCTCATCTGCTACTAACCCAAATTATTCTCTTTTCATACTGTAGTGGAGGTTTAACTGACATTATAACTGTATTTGTTAATGTGAAGATAATGGCAAAAACAGAAACAATATAAGTAAGAATAAGCCTTCTAATTGTCTATCTTCATGTCATCAGTGATCACATATTCTCTTAATGCTTTGCCCACTGATGGTGTATGGTAGGATCAAATGTCCTTGATCTGTCTTTTGACTCTTCAAGGTCTGAAAACACTTTCATTCCAATGTGTCTGTTTCCTGGAGAATCTAATGCATTTTCCTGCTCATAGTGACTAAAGTTGGCAAGATGTTAAGGAGAAAGTAGTGGAGTCAAAGTGATACAGAACAAGTTAGAATGTCTGAAAGTTATAATCATTGAAGAACATATTTGTATTATTAACCTAAGCTAAATTTTAATTGTTAGAATGTGTGAAGTTGAGGACTTAGGAATCTTCTTAGGCATATTCCATTTTATTTATTTGCTCTTTGCTTTCCTTGAATCCCAACAAATATAATGAGTTAGCAATCTGCTTTTTCTGAAAGTGAATTTTCTAAAAGCTTTTCTCTTTTCAAGAAAGCATTGAAATTGTTAATGTATAGCAATACAATTAAAGCATACGAATGACTATTTTGAATTAGTTTCTTTCATAATCTGTTATTCGGTTGGACATTCAGTTAAGTGACTTTTCCTTATTAAAAAGTTCCTGTGTTAGTATTTTTCCCCCACACATTAACGTTAGGAATTTGCAATGTAGTACATATTAATTGACTCCTTTAAAGCTATTTCTCCTGGATAATCAGCCTTCTTAATTACTGATTCAAATACCAATATCTACCAATATGTCCACCTTAATCATAATTATACAATGGTTGAGGGAAAAATCATCTTGAAATCTGTCTCTCAGTTGAATAGTATGACTCTGTTTTAAAATACAAATAATAGAATGAAAACATTTTTCATAAAATTTCTGATATCTAATTAATGTCTTCTAGAGTAACTGTGGCATCAAACATTTTCTCTAATTATATTCATTAGTGGGGTCTCCTGGACAAGTTTTAATTAAGTTGTACAATAAAGATCAATATTCGTGAATTCATTGTGATTTACAACAAGCATATATACTGTTCAGAACAATTTAATTACTGTAATTATAGCACAGAAGATATTTAGTGCCTATGCTCTATTACTGCCAAGCCCTCTTTTTAATAAATTTGGTAATGAAATTGGGAAATTAACTTCTGAAAATTCACATTTATATAAATCCTATATCTAAACTTCTGTTTTTTATATAGCTATATTTTGATTTTTTATTTTACTAGTAGGGAAAATGGAGGCATTAATTACGGTAGTGGCAAAGTGCCTTTTCATGCATATAGTCATGAATATGGAGAAATTATGAAAGTGTATATAAGAACACATTTAATAATTATATTCGTTATGTGAAAAATAATTTAGTGGTGGTATATAGTCTGATATTCTATTTTTATTTTTATAAATAAGACGAAAATTATTTTATTACTCTAATTTTCTTAAATAGAAATATTTTTCTGGTTCAAACAGAAGGTCCCCAAATATGCTAACTTCTGTTAAATTTCTACTTTCACAATTATTTATCTGGTACATCGATAGATGAACAGATCATTCTACTGATGTACCATATAAAGAATTGTGAAAATAGAAAATTTCTAGTGGCATCAATAGGTATGTAACAGGGTTTCTCAACTTTAGTACTAGTGAAATTTTGGCCAAATAATTCTTTCCTGGGGAGGCTGACGGTACATTGCAAGATGTTTCACCGCATACCTGACTTCTTCCCATGAAATGCCAGAAGCAAATATTCGTCCACTAATGAACTCAGAAAATAGATAAATGCACCCAAATGTCTCCAGACATTATTATGTCTCCATGTTGAGAACCACTGGTGTATGTTGATTAGCCCCACCCTCCTGATCTTCCCACTGATCACATTATTCATTCATAAGATAAACAGCTATTCAGCTCTTCTGAACTGAGGCTAGATTCATAGGCGTGGTCAAACATGGTGTTCTTATAAGAGACTTCTGTTCATTCAATTTTTTGAAGATAGGAATTGAGTGCTCATAGAATATTAAGTAATAATACCTAACTCAGATTTAGGAAAGGGAAGATCAGAATAGTGTCCTGAAGAAGGAATTCCTGAAATATGTTTTGAAGGACGAAGGAAACATTAGCAACTCAGAAGGTAAAAGAAAGGTATGTATTTTAACATTTACACAAAAATTTTAGTTATTTTCTCTGAGAATCAAATCCCAATTTATTCTCTATTATATAAACAAAATTATAATATAATAATATGCAAATGATTGCTAAAAACACCTAATTTTACTCTCTTTTTCTCAATTTCCATTTTAGTAATGGAATGTGTAATTACCTTTTTGGGATTGTGAATTTTATGAAATCATTTGTTTCCAGACGGACATCAATTTTAGACAGTAGTGGGAAGATACATACATGTATTTCTTGTGGATTTCCTAGTCTACATACAAAGAAAATTATTTGAACACTTCACTGTAAGATTATAGAGATTCCTAATGTAGTTATTCTCATATATTCTGCAGTATATTGCAACACTGAGAACTCTCAATAAATTGTATTAACAGCCAAGTTGGTATTTTGAGGTAATTTGTTTACTCCAACACATACATATTTTCCAGAAACAAAAAAAAAGTAAAAATGGTAATTTAGTTTAAACCTAATTCAAGTGCGGCTAACTGAATCTTGAAAAGTTATCTGAAATTCTGCTGATAATAATGAATATTTCGTATTAGTAACAGGTCTACAAGGAACGCTGTGTTTCTCACGGTAGGCTGGTTATGAATTCCTGGAATTCCTATGCACATCAGTTTGCTGCCAAAGGATTAAGTTCAATTTGATTGCCATCATGGTAGCACCCCTAGTTTGCTGATTTGCTCTACTTTATCTCATCTACAGATATGCTGCTGCTCAATATGAAAGGTGAATCAAATGAATCATTAAGATGAATAAACATAACAATTTAGGTTCTGAAACCCCTTGGTATTTAGTCATGTCTAGACACAGCCCTAGTGTCCCAGAAAAACTAAAATGAGGACAAGGACATTTAAGTTGAATGTAGCCTTATTCCCATGGAAACCAAAAAAGACAACAATAGAACAAAAGGAAGAGTATGGATCTATCTGAAAAATTAGATGTAGTGAGGGGCAGGATTTGCAAGGTCAGTGGGTATTAGAGCAGTTTTTGTTTGTTTGATTTTTAAGAATGGTTTTTCAATTAGATCACCATTCTTTTAAGAAATTAATAATTCCACACATTAATTATTATTCATTAAAACCAATATGATTTAAGTAGGTGAAAAGTGATACAAACATTATATTGCATGCATTTTTTAATAGTTACTGAGCTCAGAAAATAGATGAATGAAGTATATTTAGCAACAACAACATATATGTGTATGTATAGGTAATATTTTGTATATTTGTTTTTCTACAGATTTTAAGTTATTGATTTATCTTAATGTTACTAATATTATCATATACTTTCAATGTGGTTTATAAAATATGCATGTTCCCAAATGTTCTTTTGTCTCATGAATTTTTGCTACTGTGAAATAAATGATGCATAATAATAGTTAAATGTACATAAATTTCTCTAAGATGTAGAAAATTTCCTCAGTCATAATAATTTTATATTATCTTAAAAAGTATAACAACACATCCCAGCCTATCAACTGTTATTTCTTTAATACTCCTGGAGTATTAAAGAAATTCTATGTGTAAGCTTACACTTACACATAGAATCATCCTTTTAGAACTGGTGGCATTTCAAGATACTGACTTTTGAATATAGCTTAAGGAAGCCTCAATACCTCTACATAGGAATAACTCAAGTGTTTCCCTTTCAGGTTCATATTCCAGGCTCATTCAAAGTTGCTCTGTTGCACAGCAGGCCAGGTAGAACCATGTGGGATAGGTATAATAGGTTGGAGAAATGATGATCCGTGATCCAGGGCTAAAGTATTTTGAATAGACAGTAACCGATAAGCTACTTTGATTTCTCAGAGTCAGTATATAACACTATATGTATGATGTGTATGAGTGTGTATGTGTGTGCATGGGTGTGAGTGTGTGTGTCTGTGTGTGTACATACTCATAAATGGCTTCCTTTTGTAATGATGGTACTCAAACTTCCATCCTGGAGTTTCTCAATATCTTAGTATTCCCATATATAATGTATCTGACAGTTCTACATGAAACACTCTTTTTAGACTATGGTCATATCTAAGAAGAAGGTATCTCTGGGAATGCAATGGATTCTTAAGTATAGCAACTATCTCAAGAACTGCAACAATTTCCTTGTCTTGGTTAAGGGTGTGTAGATTTATTTCTTAATTAAACTTGCAGTTTGGATTACAGATTTCTGTTAATATCACAAAAAATGTTACAAGCTTGGGAATAGTTTATCGCTGTTTAATGTAAATTATTTGTTAATTGCTTCATAATAGCTTTCCAGAAGAAAATAAAATACATTTAGCTAGAATTTTATGGCTGCAGCTTAATCCCAAAACCTAGAGCTTTTTACAAGGCAGCATGAACCTTTCATTTTTGTGGGTTTACTTTTGTTCCTTTTTTTTCTTATGAGTTTTTTTTTTAAAATTTATTATTGTTTTGCAAGAAAATAAAATAGGGTAATGATTTGCTTTCAGATGATTTTGTTGTGATTGTTCTTCAAATGTTTATTTAAAATCATTTGTTCTCTTGCATCAATATATTTTCTTTAAATTATACCCATTGTATTCATCATAATGAACACTTAATTTCAGTTACGTAAACAACACGCAATTTTAATAACACTATTAAGATAGAGATACAATATTCATGATACTATACATTTCACTGAGTGTTGTATTCTTTTCTTTTCAGTGAATTTATTGGATTCACGCACTGTCATGGGGGACCTGGGATGGATTGCTTTTCCAAAAAATGGGGTAAGTTTTATGAAAGTTTTTCTAAAACTTAAGCTATGCGCGTAAGCATCTTGATACTTGCAACACAGGAATGAATATGTACTGGATGCATATTTTGTTGAGATAGGAGGTGCTATGTGTGTGTTGGATGGGGTGGTGGGACTTCAAATAACTCTAACCAAAAAAAGGAACACTAAGGAAGGGCTTTCAGTGACTAAAGAGTAAATATATTATTTCCTCTCTGAGAATTGTTCCACAAAGAAATGTGAAGTTTCCTTCAGCATTTAGGAAAAGTTCACATGAAAACAACAAAGAAACTTTCAGAATTAGTTTATATTAAATATAAAAGTATTTGATTTGCTACTAATTTGCCATCATCCTGGCATATTGCATAGGAAATAAAATTTTACTGGTCTATGATCAGTGTTGATTCAAAGCTGGGACCAATTTAATTTTGACTTCATTTACAGAATCAGGGAACAAAAATAGTATAAGAAATTCCTTTAAATGCCATTGAGATAAAAAAAAATCCAAGAAACTATTATAATATCATGTACATATACAACTGCAATTCATCTAGAAAATTGTGCACACTTACATTTTTAGATGATATCAAAGGTTTATTTTAGAGTAATCTAATATTATAACAAATTTTGTCATAACAACCTAAAGAGCCAAAATTTTCATTTTCAAATTAATGAGTAAACCAGGTGTGTGAATCAGTCCTTTACTAAGAAAGTTATTATGAAAATAACACATTGCATTAATTATTCTAATCCATAATAATTTGTATATTAACATCCTCATCTCAGTGGGCTTTTATGTTTTTCATCAATTTTGTATTTCTCTTTAGTTGTGAAAAGTTACAGATGTATTTAAAGACATAATATTAAAAAGGAATACTAGTAGATTTTTAAGATATTGGAACATAAAGGTAAGGCAAAATAACAAAAAACAAACAAAAACATTGCATAACCCAGGTAGAGCCAGGCTCAAGATAATAACGTGTATACTTTCAATGTGTTCCTCTTTTACCTTTCTTACACTCTTCCTTCTTCCCTTCCTTTTTTTTCCTGAACCACCACACACTCTTTCTTTCATCTCTCATGACTCCGTACAGATAAATGTCTGGCTAACGTCTGTCTATGAGAACCTATACAGATATTTTGTATTCTCCCTTTTTTTTTCACGTACCAAAAATAATCTATTGAATAAATATTTTATTTTTTCTTATTTCTGAGAGTATGGTTGATGTGTTGTGTAGAAATTAGTTTTCTAGAATCCAGAGAAAATATATGAGATATTTTCTTTGAATTTAGTTTTGTGTTTTTCTCCTGTTTCCGCTCAGAAGTTATTAAAATAGAGCTTTGAAAGAGCGTATCTGTGAGAGTATAAGTACACTGTTGTAGTTGCTGTTGCAACTATACATTTGAGGAAATTTACTCAATTTTATACACGATTTCTTTATGAAACACAATTAATAGGTTTATAAAAACATAATCCTTCTGTGTTGGGAATGGGATCTTTTAAATTATTCTAACAACTTCATACTGTCTTTTTTTCTATTATTATTGTTCATATAGTGGTATATTTGTTCTGTTTTTTAAACAATGAGCATCCTTTTCAAAATTCTTGTTATTATGTTGAGTAATGTTTCCTTTGACATGGTGTACCAAATGTTGATATTGAAGACAGGGAAGTTAACTTAGAGGGGCTTAATGAACATATATTTGTTTGAGTGTGAGAAATGTATGTGGGATTCAGGCGTTATGTTTTGTGTTACATCACTCAAATGCAAAATGAAGGCAAAAATGTATTATATTTAAAGAAAATGAATGTTCAAGGTATATATAATTATAGTAACAATATATACACTTTAAAAATATTTTTAGTTAGCGGTGCCATTTGTGATTAGATAAGCAACATAATCGTAGGTGAAATATAGATCATCAGAATGATGTCCATAAAAATTGTGGAATAATGACCACCAAATTATTTTTTCAATAATTGCCACAAAAAAACTGGAAAAAAATGTTCGAGTCATTTTTATTGGAACTCTGGTATTCAGACATCATCTTGGAGCAATATGGGACACTTTTATTTAAGAAAAATGACTGAGTCTTTTAAGATAGCAAAGTTTGTGGCATTTTACTTGCTCCATGTCCTTTCTGCATCTCTAGCTCTGAGATAGTCTTGAAAAGCCAAAATTCAGCCATCATGGTGAAAACCAGTAGACTAGTAAGAACTGAAAGGAAGTAGGAGATTCTTCTCAGTCTCAATTTCAGAGAATTGTCTTTATTTGATATGTTTGAGAACTCCCTGGAAGACTGCATTGTAAGACACTCTTGATTTCACCTGACCTAGAGCTGTTGAAGTCCAAAAGCTTTTTCTCAGCTGGGCATTTGTCAAAAGGACAGGCAATTGTCTGATTTTTCTTCTGTGTGAGGGGCTACATAAAATTTGGGACAAACAATAGGCTACATAAAATTTGGGACAAACAATAGGCTTGTCAACCAGAAAACTTAGGGAAAGCTGGAAATTGAGATGTCCACACTGATTTTCAAATGCCTCAATGACTTATTTGGAATTTATAAGGCCATGCACATGTGTAGAGCTTTGTACATGCCCAAGGACGTATGTATGCTCAGGAAAGCCCTGAGAAAGACCTAAGGTTTTACTTGCTCACAAACAGGAAGTGAAGGTTAAGGTAGGTCTTTAATTGCTTAGCTGAATATTGAAGGAATGTCCCAACATGCACACACAGACCCTCCCCAAAGTTGAAACACTTACTGGTTTGAGATTAACAAAATATTCTGTCTAATAAATACCTGCTATGTAAGCTAACAGAGCAATGACTTCAATGGCTACACATGGCCATTGAAAAATACAGAGTTTACAGAATTATTTCAGAAAAGTCATTAAAGAAACAAACATTAACACTCCCTGGAGAGTGAGGGAGAATCTAATTTTCAGAGTTGTCACATTACTTTACTTAATATGCCAGATTTGCAATAACAGAATACCATGAGAAATGCAAAGAAACAAGAAAGTATTGCTGGTAAAAAGAACAAAAGCAGTTATTAGAATTTATACTGAATATGCCCAGCTATTAAAATACGTTGAAAGAAGGAAAGGAAAATATGTGTCAAGGACTAAAAGGAAATATAAAATAATGTATAATTGAGTTCAAAATATCAATAAAGAGATAGAACCTCTTATAAATGAAAAATAAATTGGAGTTGAAAAGTATAAAATTGAATGAAGAATTTGCAATAGGGGCAGATTTGAGCAGAGAGAATAAAGAACAAGCCGACTTGAAGATAGGACAACTGAGATAATCCAATCTGAGGAACAGAAAGGAAAATTAATGAACAGAAATAAACAGAAACTTAAAGATCAGTGGGAAGAACACAGATATAACGGGAGTCTCAGAAGAAGAGAGGCCAAATGGGTCAGAACAAATATTTGAAGAATTAATGGACATAAAGTTCCCAAATTTGATGAGGAAACATTAATGCACACATTCAGGAAACTCAACAAGCATAAGTAGGATAAAGTTAAACACATTCACAACTAGACACGTCATAGTTAAACTATCAAAAGCCAAAGACAGAAAATTTCAAAAGTAGCTAGAGTCAAACATCTCACTTTGTATAAGAGATCCTCAGTACTTTGCACAGCTATTTCTTACTAGAAATCATGGGGTCCAGAAGGCAAAGCGATGACCTCTTCAAAATGCAAGAAGAGAAAGACTGTGGAGCTAGAATTCGATATCCAGGAAAACTGCCTTTTGAAAATGAAGAAGAAACTAACACATTCTCAAATAAGCAAAATATGTGCAACTATAAATGATCAAAATAAATATTTTTACCACTGGAAACATAATTTTAGAAGTAGATTTTACACATATGCAACCCACATATTTTTTCAGAGAAAACTGCATCTTTATTTTCCTGTTATTCTTTCTACTTCATTTTCTTAGAGAAACATATAAACTGATGATTTGATTTCCCTCAAGTTTGAAAAATGCATTTTAAGTAACAACAGTTAATTTTAGAAAGTTTGTTTATGGTATTGTTTTATGATTTGATGTCATGTTTTAATAAAAACCACACAGTGCTGCTGTTTGCATTTATGCTTTCATGGATATGGCTTAAAATCATTTTATTTCAAATTCAAGTGTGATTTGCGTATTAACATTGTTTTAAAGAAATCAAATGTAGTTTGAATCAATAAGTGGCCTTAAATATTTGTTGTATACAGTATCTTACACCAGAGTCTGTGATTTATATAAAACTTGGGTAAGACAAGGGTCCCTGTCCTTGAGTAAGGCTCATATAACTTAACCCTATTGCTCCATTCATTCAGGAAATATTTACCTGAATATTTTTTTGTGTTTGAGATGGAGTTTCGTTCTTGTTGCCCAGGCTGGAATGCAATGGCACGATTTCAGCTCATCACAACCTCCGCCTCCCGGGTTAAAGCAATTCTCCTGCCTCAGTCTTCTGAGTAGTTGGGATTACAGGCATGTGCCACTACGCCTGGCTAATTTTGTATTTTATTAGTAGAGATGGGGTTTTTCCATGATGGTCAGGCTGGTCTCCAACTGCCAACTTCAAGTGATCCACCAGCCTCAGTCTCCCAAAGTGCTAGGATTACAGGCACGAGCCATGGCACCCGGCCTGCCTGAATATTTACATGCATCATGTAAGTTATGAATTCTGTTCTAGGGATTGTTTGGTTTTTCTCTTATGCTACCAGAAAACTTACTTGGTTTTGTATTATTACGTATAGTGTCTTCCTCTAAATAGACTTCCTGATTTAAAGTGAACCAACTGTACTCAGGTTTTTATCCCCCGTTGTGGAGATATTGTCTGGCATATTGGCTGATACAGATGATATATTTAATACATATATATTAAATTGAATTGAACCCTTGGGAATTCAAAACTCCTTATAAACATTTAAAAAAGCCACTGTATGAATATTCAATTAAAAGTACTACCCTTTCTTCACTTTTTTCAGAATATTCTTCTGACCTTTAGGCCTTAAGAATGGATATGTTTATTTCTTATACTGGTAAAAATGTCACCTCAAATCTGAGCTTAAGAATTTGGCAAGAATTTAAGGGAAACACTAATATTCATTCCTCATATCAGACATTTGTTCCATACATTTGTTAAAAACAATCATTGCATCTGTAATACTTTTCTGTATTTGTCCTGTTTATTACATTGTAAGCTCATAGACTTACTGTAGTTATTTCGTATTTGCCACTTCACAGTGTTTCTAAAACTTGATTCAACTTCTGGCTTGTAATAGAACTCCAATAAATATTTATTGGAAGGATAACTTATTTTTTATTTATAAAATGGGGCATGCATTACTTACAGTTTTCTGATGAACATGAAATAAGTAAAGCCTAGCAAAGAACTTGACACAGTGCTGGCAGTCATAAACATCCTTTCCTTGACCTTCTATTGCATTTCTATTTTAATGCTAAGAGATCCACCACTCCATAAGTTCTTTTTTTTGTTTTAGCAATATGTGTGTGTGTGTGTGTGTGTGTGTGTGTGTATATATATATACACAAAACTCATATATGTATATATATATGAGTTCATTTTTAACACATGAGATTTGAAGATTTCTTATAAAATCTGAATTTCAAGTTTCTGTTAATTGGATATTTCAGAAAGCCAGAGCCAGGAGCCTTTCATAGCTTGAATAGTCCAAAGCTGAGTAAAATTGCCATGTAGGAGAGTATGTAAATTCTCCTGTTTGACTTATTTACTACCCGATCCTCCTCATTCATTTAAGTTACCAATCTGTGACAACGACAGCAATGAATAGTCATTTTTTTGATATTGCAGAAGCATCCACATTTTTGTTTGTTTGTTTGTTTCTGGAGGGACCTAACTTAAAAACAAACAAACAAAAAAAAAACTTCTCTATGCATGCTGGAATGGTTTCTTTTTAGTCGTTGAGTACTTCCCCTTAATTAGGAAACGCCATTTGAATTTTGGCATCTGCATGTATTTCTCAACTCTTACATATGTGATAGACAGTATTTATTTGTGTGTGTTTGTGTGTGTGTGTGTATTTGTGTGCCCGTTGTTCTGCCTCATGGTAGTAACCTTAACTCTCCTCTTTTTTCTTCTGGACATATCTAGCGGTACTATGTTACAGCAAATTTTATGCAAATTTGCTGCATTTATTCATTCAATAAATATTTATTGCACTTCTAGTATATTTGCTTCACTCTTCTAGGCACTGAGGTTATAGCAGTGAAGTAAAACACTCCAAATTCTTCACATCCTGGAGCTTAAGGGAGCATTATGGTTCTGAGAATGAGTAATCAAGGAGAACAAGGCAGTAGATAATGCATTTTATTGTCTTGTTCTTTCTTTTTATAGATGTGCAAAAGTGTCAGAGAGAGACGATGGTATTTGATCAAGGTCACTCAAGTAGTTTGCGACACACCTGGGAAGAGCACGTATTCTGTATTTGGCACATGCAGTGTCATATCGCTCTATCTTGCCATGAAAAAATACACTTTCAGCACATAAATATGCATCAACATTTAGTAATAATAATGACAATGCACAAAGGGATACTTAATACTCTGTTTGTAGATGAAAAACAATGAGGTTTAGTATAGGTGACTTTTCCAAGGCTATGCAGTTACTTGGAGACTGAGTCCATTTCAATCCCAGGTCATCTAGCACTCTGATTATTTAAAATCAGAGATGAGCTACTCTAAATAGTTAGGTTTTCAGAGTCACCACCAGGTTCTGGTGGGTGCCCAGACTTTTAGTTTATACATACAAGAGTCCATGCTAAAGAGGGAATTCACCTCAAAGAGAAGTATTAAAATGTCCAGAGTGGCTTGCATTCTATCCACTGTTAGACTGTAAATGTTGAAACAACCTATAGAACATAGCTACTCAAATTTCTCAAGGTTTCACTTTCTCATTGAGTGTCAAATGTATGTTAGCAAATTCCAAACCTGCACTTTAGAAAAAGATAAACAAAACCTTTAAGAGCATAAATATCTTTCTTAAAAGGTGAATGTTTTGTTTTATATAATCTCATTTTAATTAAAATTATGAAAGCATTTAGAATCAATTTTAAAACTTCATAGAAATACATTAATCTTAATTTTCTAATGAAATTGCTTGGCAGAATAATAGTAAACCCAACAGACTCTGTAAAATAAATATCTCCTCACTTAAAGCTTTCCTCCTTCTTTATCTTTCTGCCCTTAAACTATCAATCTCATTATTCATAGCTTCACTAGCCTATATGTACACAACCTAAAAGTGTATTTTGTTTTTGCTTCCTTCTAATTACATTAGAGTTGTTTCAGTCACCATCTGGAACATTTTATATTGATTAATTTATATAGTCTAAGCCTGTATGTGAACATAATCATTCCCTGGAAATTTTTATCAAGTGTTTTCAAGGCTTATTCTTGAGAGAATAAAATTAATAGTTTAGTGTTTGCTTAGAACAGTTCGTGATTTCATGTCTTAGAAATTCCACTATTGCTCTTTTTTTCCATAAGCTGTTGTTATGTATGATCACAAGATACACCTGCCTCCTTTGCTTTGGTGGAACCAGCCTTCTCCCCCCTGAGTTGTCTGTGCTTCCTCTGGCACGCAATGGGGAAACCGCTGCATTCCCCTGAACATCACCGCTCAGTTGTATTGCTAATTCTGCTTTGATTTTTGCTCTATTTTCTTCCTCCAGTCAAATAAAGAATATAAACATCATTTTAAATTTTTTTTCTAATGCTGATCTTAACTTTTAGGATCATTCATAATCATTTTTTCATTTGAAGATTTCAAATTATTGACTTAAGTGGTATTTGTACTAAAATGCAGACAAAGTAAGTTGCCCTCTGCCTGGAGGAGAAAGAAAAAATAACCCTACATTGTAGATACTTCAAAACAGGAGTTTATGGCTTTTCTTGTTTTATTGTTGCTTTGTTCTATTATTTCTTTGAGACTAAGAACCTTTGTGCTTACTTTTGAAGCTGGAAATAACTCAGGTTTTTACTCAAAATGGGCTGTGAATACATTGTTAGTGTTTTATGTGTTTTCTCCTGAATCAAGGAAAACTTAAGCCGGATTTTCCATTCTGGTACTCAGATTTTGACAATAGTGTGCATGTTTGTGTGTGTGTGTGTGTGTGTGTTTTGTGTGTGATTCCTTGTCCCTTAAATTAAAGGCAAGAATGAGGAGAAGTATTTGAACTCTGCTAATCTCATATGTTGTTGAGGATCACAGTGAGTTTTGCCAGAATCTTATTTTGGTTTTGCTTCCTACTGAAAGAAAGGAAAAATAATGACTAGCACAGAAGCCCACACTGAGCACGAAGGGGCTAATAAAGATTAAAGTATTGCTGAAGTGGATAAAAAAAAAAAAAAGAGCACATTAGTGGATATAGAAAAGCTCTTTATTTGAACAGTGATAGAAAAGAATTCTAAAGGGAATGGATATTATAATATATAATGCAAATGCCAATATAATGAGCAAGCCTGATCCAAGGTAGCTTTGTAGTCAATGTTTTTTAGAAAAATAAAAAGCATGCCCCATCTGTAAAATAATTAAGATAAATAATTTATGGAACTCAAGATAGTTATTAAGCATACACTGAAGTATAGAAGACAAAACATTTTGCATTTAGATTTCTCACATGGAAACTTAGCAATTATGAATAAAGTTCTTTAAAATGTCCATCTCTGCTTCTGATATAAGACAAATGTTGTATTTAGTCTTCGATATATGCAAACACTTAAAATGAACTGATAATACTCATAGCATATTTCTGCATAGTATGATTGAGGTATACATGCATTATTCGTTCAATAGGTTCCTTAGGTATCACTGTGTTCACCCTAGTTATGTATTTAAAATCAATATACATTAATACCAATGTTTTCTTCTTTAGAAGTTCTCAAAACACTTTTCCTAATTAACAGAGAAACTCATAAATTGGAAAATGACCTTTATCCACAATATCGTCTTATTAATCTCTTTTTAACCCAACTGCAATTGGCTAGCTAAATGTCCTACCCTTTAGATTTGACTTAAGTATTACTTCCTCAGGAAAGCATGACATCCAGACAGACTCTATTCCTCCTCGTTAGCAGTTCTTGCGGTGAAATCCATCTCTTCTCCCCTCCATCCCAACCGCTATCTGATGTTTTTACTCCAGATTACAATGTGTACAGCTATGTTATCCACACTTATCACTTTGTCTAGCTTTGCATCCAACTGTTTATTATTCTGATTTTCTCTTCTTCAGATTGCTTTTTTCACTTGTTTGTAAAACAGGCAGGGAGCAAAAGAGTTTCAGGACATTTATAGAGTCATATACGAGTTATCGTTAACTACTTCTGTGACATGAGGTACCTGTTAACAGACTTGTACCAAACGCCTATTTCCCAGTATAATTTCCACAATCTCATATTGAGTCCAAATATTTTCCTTTTACCCATTATGTATAGAGGGACATATAGGTCTCTAAGTCGTTCTTTGCCAAATGATATAGCCCATGCAAAATCCAGGCCTAAAGGTATTTTTCTTTTGGAAAAAAAAAAAAAAATTGATATTTGCACCAGTTTCCGTATGTGAGTATAATGTTTTTTGTTTTGTTTTTTACTTCCATCTTCCCATTTATTAATGAAAATGTTAAATAAAACTAGGCCTTGCGGAGTTCCCTGGGGATCAACCACCAGGTATTTTTCCAAGTGGTTTGATTGCTGTTTATCATGATTTTCTTTTTTTTAAACCATCCTTCAGCTGTTTTCAATTCCTGTGACAGTGCTCCCATGCAAGTCAATTTGAATTAATTTTGCAAGCAAATGCTTTATGGTTCTGAGTACATAATCTCCCTCTCCCACGGAGAAAAAATATACTGTAATCATCCCGCATTCCTGTTGATTATTTCCATTAAAGGCAGCAGGGGAAGAGAGACTCCTCCTGCTTTTGAAGTTTTTTGAGGCTTTTGCTATTCATTGCCTTATTCTCTTTCTCTTTTTTGTGTTGTTCAGTGCTTGCACTAATGGAGAAAATGATGGTCCAAACTGCTCAACCTGAAATTTTGGTCCTTTGGAGCATAGCCATCGTTGTCTTTGTGATCCTATATCCCCCAATACTTTCCCTCTAATGAGCTAATTTCTTTCATCTTAACTCTACAAATGATTCATATAAATTTCTACTTTTGGTGTTTTCCACAAATTACTTGAAATACTTCTTACTCTCCATAAAATCCATCTTAATGATAATCCTTTTTTCAATGTACAGCTCAAGTTATGCAACATGAAACCTCTCATTACCACCTAGAAGTGTGGATACTTCTTTGGATGAATCAATATAGCAATTTTTGTATATTGAACACATTGAAAATGAGATACGTATAGTGTTATCGATTGTGTGAATACTATAAACTGCTCTACTGTAAAGACCTTTTTGTCTTCACCTCTAGCACATCACCCTATGTCTCAAATATAAATTCGCATTACCTATATCAGTTACTGATTGATAATCAGTTATTTAAATCTTTAGGAAGTAGTTAGTGTTTGGAACCATAAGGCTGCATATTTTTTTGTTTTATTTTCTGAAAATTGAATAGTGAAACAAAGATAGCAACCTTTGGATTTAGAGATTTCTATTTATTTTGTATTGTACTAAGCTGAGCCAAAAATACTTTACAACTTATTTTTACCAAAAGTGCTTATGACAAGCACAGAGATTATGGTAGTAAACAGGACTCAGTTTCTGTCCTCAAGTATTAAAAAACATCAGTTTGAATGATGTCTCCTAGAGTTGTGAAATATACAACCTGCACAAACATAAACACAACAGGGGCTACTTCTCCATTGAGTTTGATCCAGTTTACTAAAGTATATAAATATTTGCGTCCTTAGTGGCAGTAGCATACTGCTATACATAACATCCATAACATAGAGGTCTTGACGTCAGCTAATCTAGATTCCAGATATGTGTAGCAAGTTAGTTAATCTCTCTGTTTCTTCATCTATACATTACGTATAATACTACATACTGTACAAGATTGTTGTAAGGATTAGAATGAGTCAATGGTGCAGTGTTTAGCACAATACGTCACCCATATTGAGGACTCAGTGTGTGATGCTGCCATCATTCTTGTTCTTGTTCTTGGTTTCTGTTTTGGTTTTTGAGATATACATGTTCATTATGTTCATTAGTTATCACTGTGTTCACCCTGGTTATATATTTAAAATCAATATAAATTAATGACAATATTTTCTTCTTTAGAAGTTCTCAAAACCCTTCTCCTAATTAATAGAGAAACTCATAAATTGGAAAATGACCTTTATCCATAATATCATCTTATTAATCTCTTTTTAACCCAACTGCAATTGACTAGCTAAATGTCCTACCCTTTAGATTTGACTTAAGTATTACTTCCTCAAGAAAGTATGATGCAGTGTTTAGCACAATATCTGACTCATGTTGAGGACTCAGTGTGTGATGTTGCCAAGGAGAGTCTGAGGCAAGTGTTAGAGCAGGAGTGGAAGTTTATTAAAAAGTTTTTTTATTCTTACCAAATGACAGGTGGTGGTTGTGATAGACTTATAAGGTCATTATGTTTTGATCATTCTCTTCAGTATGTTTGAACTATATTTTAGTTAAAACTTAAAGATGGAAAATATATTCACTTGTTAAATAAAACATCTGTATAATTTATTAATAAAGCCTTGAGTGGTTTTACCAAAAGTCACTCTGGCACTTTACTTGGTATAATGTCTATAAAGTTTCCTAAAGCAATTAATTGTTTTTCACTGATATGAACAATTCAGTTTCACAAATCAAAACAAGAATGCATACTAATTACAGAAAGAAGGGAAAATGCACAGTGAAGGCAGGGAATGTTTATCAAAAGCAGACTAAAGGCTTGTAATTTTGTAGATTATTTGATGATAGGCTTACATAAATCTATGAAAACACTCTTTGAAAACCTTTTTGTATGCATCACTTTACCCTCACCCAGAGCAGGGGTACAATGATGGGCATGTGCTCAATAATAAAACTGATCTTCAGAACAACTTAAGTGTTGTTCCGCTTTTCTCTTAAGTAGTCAGGATATGGAGGAAGTATTTCATCCAAAAATTATTGTTAAGATAAAATATTATCCTTACAGGGACAGTTTCCAGGAAATATTCTAACCTTATGAGTTATCCATACAACTAAAGCTGATTTAATTACTTATTATTCTGTTAGTCAAAAGTCAGTTGGTATCATTTAATGTAAAATGACTTCAGCTAGGCAGGGGTTGCTTTCTCTCTCTGGTTCCTGCTTCTGACTGTTACCAGCGGCGAATCTGTACAGGGCTGCCGCAACCTCAATTCTTGCCTCCTTAGAAGAAAGAATTTGAGGCAACATAAGGCAGAAGGAGAGCCTGAGGCAAGTGTTAGAGCAGGAGTGGAAGTTTATTCAAAAGCTTTAGAGTAGAAATGAAAGGAAATAAAGTACATGTGGAAGAGGACCAAGCAGGCAACTTGATAGATCACTGGGAGAGTGCACTGATGCCCTTAGACTTGGGGTTTTATATGTTGGCATACTTCCGGGTCTTGAATTTCTTCTGCCCTGAGTCTTCCCTTGAAGTAGGCTGTCCACATGCACTGGCCTGCTGGCACTTGATAGGGGCCGCATGCACAGTGCATTTACTGGAGTTGTACTCATGCTGACCTGAGGCATTCTTGCCTTGCCAGTGGAATGTCCCTCCAAGGTCATATACCAGTTAAACTCCATTACCCCTTGTATGAGCATGCTTGATCCCACCCGCCCAACTCCTGAGATCTCATAGGGAAGCTGCTGATCACCAGTTTCAGGTGTTTTCTCTCTATTGAGAGACTCCCTTTCCCTGGCACTAGCTGTGACCAATGATTATTTTAGCGAGACACTTACTAATCACCTGACCATTACCTGATGGTTGCCTGAAATTCCTGGTGTGTGTGTGTGTGTGTGTGTGTGTGTGTGTGTGTGTGTGTGTGTG